>NW_023461080.1:0-29060 GCF_013731165.1 Rhagoletis pomonella | reverse complement strand
AATTTCCCCTACTTTGCAAGTTTTTTGGATACGAGAACGCAAAGCCAGTAAAAGTTTTCTAAAACTTTAGATAGTTGGGCGTACGAGTACACACCTAATGCCTTTGTAAAAAAATTCAAAGATCTATCTTTGCAAATTGCTGATCTCAAAAAGGTTTTTATTGCATTTAACAAAATTGACATGGACAACAACAATGCTAAATGTAATGGAGTGATAGAGGTTTCGGCTAATGTTAACGCTTAAAGCAGTGCTGTTAATTCTCGCGGAGCTATGTACAATAAATGCAATAATATATATAACTAGCAGACCCGGCGAACTTCGTCCCGCCTTCTGAGATACTTCGCCGACCTAAACGGGGTTAGATCGCCGAAACAATGTAGATTGAATGAGGATGTGCCAAATGAGTGTCCGGCATGCGGAGACCCCACATGACTCGAAACATCTCTTCGCATGCCCGGAAAACCCGACAACCCTAACGGCCCTGTCCCTGTGGACTAACCCTACAGAAGCTGCACGCTTCGTAGGGCTGTCGTTAGTGGAACTTGACGACAACGACTGAGATACCAACCGTCCTGGGCGGGGTTGTTGTAGCCGCTACAACAACAACAACAACTTCATCGGTCCCAAAATTAGATTTTTAATTTAAACATTTTGGTCCAACAGTTTCTCCAACAATCCACATTTACGATTTGTACTGGCACATTCATCGGCTAAGACTATGGTTTGATGGTTGTTTGCCGCCTTAAATGACCGAACGATTGTGTTATGTCCTTGAGAAGTTCCCTGGTGGTAACAATGATCCGGATCTATAGTGAATGTTCTCTAGAAACTGTATCTTATAGTTGGTGGCAATTTCAAAATGAATGCGTATCCTTGTTCAACAGAAATACAGTATACATATGTAGACTGAGATGAAATACCTTAAAAAGTTTCGCGAAAGCAATTTAAGTGAAAAATGATTTTTTTCTGTCAGGTTCTATATTAACTTCAATTAAAAAAATAAGGCCTCTATTATGAGTTGCATTCGATTTTCGATCTTCGCTGGCTATCGAAGATCGAAAGTGAAATTCCTATTATGAGCTATGCAAGCGTGTCGAAATTTTCGTTGAGTATCGAATTTTCTGTCGAACAGAATTTTGCTTTCGTTGGTGTAGCGAAATGTTAGAAAATTTTAAAAATGTATGATTTTGCTTTTGTTTTCTTACTCTTTGGCGGCTACACACTAATTTTAAACCATTTATATTAATTTCAAGCAGTTCTAATGTCGTGAATAGTAAACACAAGCTCGAAAGTCTGGTTTTACATATGAAAGAAAATCCCTATACGCTGTTGTCACGATCTCTGAAAACAAAATCATGGAACTGTTTATAGTTTTCATATATTTTAAATAGATTTGGATCACAAAATTTCTTAAATATATTGTAAGCGAAAATATATTCGAAAGACTGCACTCACGTTTTCTGCTCCTGGCCAGTTTTTTAAGCGTACATCAGGCGCACAAAACAGCCACCGGACAGCAGCACAGCAACAAAAGCCCTCCAAAGCAACTCCCGCACGTCGTCACGGACAACATTAGGCCAAACCCTGTCTAAACAAAAAAAAAAAATTGTTTCATCAGCGGTTTGTACAAAACAGGATGCCAAAGTAAGTCCACTCTTTACTTAAAGGAATATAAAAAGTTTAGCGGAACTCCCCAAATATGAAAACCTATACCACAAAGTGAAAAGCGCTATCTAATTACATATATGCACATACATATTACATATATATTACATATATATGTACATATTTACATATAATGGCTCATATTCTCGAAATCCCAGAATCCGCTAAGCTAAACTCACTTATCCATATACGTACATACAGGGTGTCCCAGAAGTGCCAAACTTTAGGGGAAGGTAGGTGGGGGGTATAAGTGTCACCGTTTTTGAAATATTTACATTTTTAATTAAAAAAAAATCGTGCCTTTTCATGTATTTTCTTTAATTGCATCTACAAACCAGGCTATACTTAGTAAATTTTTTATGTAAAATACTTCCACATAGTTGCTTCTCCATACTCAAATGCAATGTAGTTAAAATATATTTAGGAACTATCATAAAATTAGGACTATTTTGGGATTTTTAACTTTTTGATATTTTTTTCCCCAACTTTGACTATCTCTGGTGAAAAAAAATTTCTGAGCTATGACTTTACATTACATAAAAAAATTGCTCATTTAATAAAGATTTCAGAAAGGTTCCACTCTTACTGTTTCGAATAGGCGAAAGGGCGAAGGAATGAGACACGCTAGAATGTATTTAATAGATTTAAATTTAAGTTGCTCTTGTTACCGACCAATGACATGCTAAATAGTACAAAGGTACATTATTACATGCTCCTGACATTATTTTATGTTACTTACCGGAATTCGGACTAGAGTCTATAACAAGGGCTATATCTATCAATATTTTTTGTGAAGGATGGGTTCACGTGAAATAAAATATACATGAGTTGTTTGAAGAAAAATTTATTCATTTTTGATAAAATATGCTCAAATTGGCGACCTTCTACTCTAATACAAGCTCGGCACCTTTTAAGAAAAGGCGCTTTTAGAGATCTTAAACTCAATTGGGCTATTTCAGCAGCAGCTCCATTTATTTGTTCCCGCAAATGCTCTTCGTTTTGAATTGGTTTTGTTTTTGAATAAATTGTGTCCTTAATACAGCCCCAGTAGAAAAAAACTAATGGATTCAGGTCTAGCGATCGAGCGGGCCACGTGATTGACCTGTATTGTCCAATCCATCGGCGAGGATAAGTTTCGTCTAAATGAGCTCTTACTTCACGCCCGTAGTGAGCAGGGCACCCGTCATTTTGCAGACATAGTCTTCGCCGCAGGTTTAAGGGTACATCTTCTAAAAGAGTTGGATGCCGTTCCTGAAGGAACTCTAAATAACTGTGAGAGTTTAGCGTTGGCGGCAGTTAAACAGGTCCCAATATCTGACAATTAAGAATACCGGTACTGCGAACGATCTTCTCTCATTTCGTGAGGATTGTCTATCTGCCAACTGTGAAGGTTATGTAAATTAAAATAATCATGTTTGCATGATGATTAATCGCTCCAAATTATTTTATTAAAAAAGTTGGGGTGTGATTCATGCATTCGCAATATTTCACGGCAAAATCTAACCCTCGACAGGTAATCTCTTCCTTGTAGAGCCTGAACACGTTGAATGTAGTAGGGATGAAATCGATGGTCTTTTGAAGCTTTGTGAATTGTACTTTTTGGTATTTCCGTCCGTCTTTCCATCATTCTCACTGAAGTCGGTGGACCTAGTTCCACTTCCTCTAACACAACTTCAACATCTACCGTTGCAGGACGTCCAGTTTCGCCGCCACGCCTTCCAGGTATGCGACCTTAAAAAAGTGAAAAATGATGGTTAACAAGTAAGCAAACAAGAAAGGTGTAAAAATCACTTACCTTCATATATTTCTCTATGGGTCCGGGCGAATACTTCACGACCCGGATGCCGACGATTGGGGTATCGCTCTGCATAGAGTGTTTGAGCAGCTCTGGCATTACAGCAAGCTTCACCGTAAATTAGGTGAATATCCGCATATTCATGCGACGTATACTGCGTGTACAATGTTCGAAGGGTCCAACTTCACAAAATCCACTTTCACTAATTCCGGTAAGTAACATAAAATAATGTCAGGAGCAGGTAATAATGTACCTTTGTACTATTTAGCATGTCAGTGGTCGGTAACAAGAGCAACTTAAATTTAAATCCATTAAATACATTCTAGCGTGTCTCAGTCCTTTGCCCACAAAAGCGGCTATAACTCTTTTTTTCTATTCGAAACAGTAAGAGTGGCACTTCCCTAAAATCTTTATTAAATGAGCAATTTTCTTATGTAATGTAAAGTTATAGCTCAGTACATTTTTTTCACCAGAGATAGTCAAAGTTGGGGAAGAAAATATCAAAAAGTTAAAAATCCCAAAATAGTCATAATTTTATGGTGGTTCCTTAATATATTTTAACTACATTGCATTTGAGTATAAAGAAGCAACTATCTGGAAGTATTTCACATAAAAAATTTACTAAGCATAGCCTGGTTTGTAGATGCAGTTAAAGAAAATACATGAAAAGGCCCGATTTTTCTTAATTAAAAAAATGTAAATATTTCAAAAACGGTAACACTTTTACCTCAAAATTTTTTGTTTATTAGAGAGCTCACCCCCACCTACCTTCCCCTAAAGTTTGGCAGGTTACTTCTGGGACACCCTGTATACTTAGCAGACCAAAATTTTAATTTACCGCACATTACGGGAGCACATATGTACATATATACATATTAGGACTAATATATGCATATACCGCCATCGGCGTAGCCAGAATGAAATTTAGGGGCTACGCCCATGTATACCGCGCTTTCCCCCATATTTGCTCAGAAAAATAATATCCGCTAAGTGTATAGAAATATTCACACGCATATAACCCTCTAAATTTCTCCGCACATATATGTATATATATATACATACATATATTCCTCTCACCCACATTCAATAATTGTACACACCCCCAATTAAATATAAATTTTATAGTCTCCCACAAACAAACGCGCTTACTAGTTGCGATCTACCTTAATAATACCCAAATGGTAATAAACAAAACATATTTCTCACTCCTATACTCATACGTACATACGTAGCTGTAACTCCCCAACTCCCTAACTAAATCAACATATGTATGTACGCAGGTACCTACATACATGACTTATATATGTATGTATTCGCAATAATCAATGCGGAGCTTTTGCGAATGCGAACGTTGTTCAAGTGCACCGATTAAACGTACACATATATGGCAAACAAAATTAATTAATTAATCCCAACGGCTTTAACCCTCCATTCTCGCCCAACCGACACGAGGGGCGCAGTCCGCATGACGTACGGAACCTTTTTTTTTTAGTTTTTTGGTGCCGAGTAGTGGAAACAGGAGTTTGTTAAGTGTCGAGATCTAAAACTATTCAGCTACAGAATCAAATTCATCAGCTGATTGGATATGCTAAAAATAGTATTTCAATTATTGAGAGTGGAAATAATAGTTTTCTTTATAGTAAAAATCGAGTCCGATACGTCAAACGTGCTGGAATGACAGTTAAAATCTTGACATAAACCACGGAATGATTCGTTTAGTTCAAAATTAATTTTGCATGGCTTTAAAAATAGAGGTCGAAAGTGTCTTGACACTCGAGAAGAAACATTAAAATTTACCTCAGCCAGGTGGGCCGGGCTATTAATCAAGCCTGTCGTTAATTTTACGATAAATATTATACCTAGCATTTCTCTACGACTTGCGAGTGTAGGCAAATTTATGAGCTTTAGACGACTTGTGTAAGGGGGGAGATTTTAATCTGAATCCCAGTTAAAATTACGCAATGCAAAAAGCAAGAATTGGTTTTGAATTTATTCAATCCTTTCTGAATGAACTTGGTAGCGGGGATTCCAAACAATAGATCCGTATTCTAGTATAGGTCTAACTAAACTGGTAAAAAGAGCTTTTGTAACATAAGGATCTTTGAACTCTTTTGACCATCGCCTTACAAATGCAAAAACGCCTTTGGCTTTATTGACTGTAACATTAATATGATGGTTGAAATTGAGTTTGGAATCCATTGTGATACCTAGATCGACAAAATTGGATACCTGCTCCAGATTATAATTTGATATTGAATAAACAGCTGGTTGTTCAACCCTCCGAGAGAAACACATAACTTTACATTTTTGAAGGTTTAGTGGCATATTGTTTGCATTACACCAACTAACCACGTTGTTCAAATCCGCTAGTAACAAAGACCTTTCTTCGATAGAGGACAATGTTTTAAAAAGTTTCACATCATCGGCATACATTAAAATTTTTGAATGTTTTATTATAGAAGAAATATCATTAATGAATATGAGGAACAGAGTCGGACCAAGGTGGCTTCCCTGAGGAACTCCTGAAGAAATTTTAATGATGTTGGAAGAACAATTATTAACAATAACTTTTTGTGTTCTATCAGAGAGGTAAGATGAGATCCATTGAAGAAGACTGGGCTGAAAGCCGATTAGGTCGAGTTTACGGATGAGTAACGAGTGACATTCTTTGTCAAAAGCTTTACTGAAATCGGTGTATATTACGTCGGTATGAGCATTTTCTCTAAAACCGTTTGAGACATGAGTTGTAAACTGCAATAAATTAGTCATAGTAGATTTTCCTTTAGAAAACACGTGTTGAGATTGTGAAATTGAAGAAGATATAGAATATGTCAGCTGGTTAACAATAAGTGCTTCTAATAATTTGGGGATAGCGGAGAGTTTCGCTATGCATCGATAGTTTTCTCATAGAGGACCTGCTACCATTTTTGTGAAGGGGTATTATGAAATACTCCTTCCAGGCTGACGGAAAAACGCCATGTTTAAGTGACAAATTGAATAGAGTTGTTAAAGGCTCGCAGATGTTCTGAGCGCAGTTTTTAAGAAAACAGGTCGGAATATGATCAGGTCCAGGCCTAAATGACGCTTTTAAGGTATTTAAATAGTGTAAAACTTCATCGGAAGATATTACTGGAATAGAAGCAGAGTTGATTGGACAAAGCTCATACGGATAGTCTCCACTTATAGGGAAGTCTACAGAATAATTGGACCTAAAGAACTGAGCAAACATGTTGGCAATGAGTCGGCTGTCGCTAGACACAGTGTTGCGATAATGCATAGCGGACGGAAAACCATGTACCTTACGCTTTGAATTTACGAAACCATAAAATTATTTAGGATTGTTAATTTAATTCTTCTTAATTTTACATAAATATGAATTATAACATTTCTTGTTTAATGCAAAGTAGCTATGCCGCAAAACTGAGTACTTTACGTAATCACTGTGTAAGCCCGTTCTTTTATACAGTTTAAAAGAATGCGACTTTTTATTTTTCAATTTTATAAGCCCTTTAGTGAACCATAATTGTATTGGTTCTTCATGAACAATATTACGTTTTGGCACATACTTTCGAAACAAATTGAAAACAGTATTATTAAAGTGCTCAACGCTACGCTCCACGTCATCTCTATATATTGGCCAAGATAACTTTGAAAGTTCTTTGTTAATTTTCCTGAAATTTGCTTTCGCAAAAACATATCTAGTACTTGAACTTGACTTATTATTATGTATTTCATTTATGATTTCGTAGCTTAACTCAAGAGCAGGATGGTATGCATCTTCCGGCAAAACTAGGGGATCACACCCATTAATAGAGACCTTCGGAACATCATCAACGTAAACGAGATCCAAGACCTTTTCAAACTTATTTGGACATATATTTATTTGTTTGAGGCAAAGTTCAGCCATTCCCTCCAGAAATACTATCTCTAGATGAAACTGGTAGAACATCGGTGTCAATGATGTTCCATGAAATGTGTGGCAGGTTTAAATCGCCCAAAACAATCATAGAATCAAAGGCCGTAAGCATTGCATTTACGGTCTGAAGTAAAGAAACAAGCTGCATATATACTGATACGGCAGAATTAGGAGGGATGTAGCAAAGAGCTAAATAAATATAAATCTTTCCGGCCTGTACACGTATACATTTAAATTCGGTATATTCAATGACAGGAACACTAACTTCCTGGGATGGTATCGATGAATGCACCGCAAAAAGAACACCGATTCTGCCCCCGCGGTCACTCCTGTATATTTGATATTAATTTGGAAGAATTTCGGAATTAAAAATATGAGGAAGGAAATTGTTTAATCCTGCAGCTTAAGTTTTAGTATACAAACCTCACTGAGAGATGTCGCTGCTAATCACTCGCTGACAGGACTCGTTACTTTATCTCCCTTTTGGCACGAGTCCTGTTAGTCGATCCCGTTGCCAAATTCCACCTTCTGTGGACCCTATAAATGCGGCAATTCAGTATAGCCTCCTCCTATTTTGTGATCGACAGCCAGCGACATCTCAGGTGAGTCAACTCATGTCTGTACATATATTTATCAATAAACATAAATTGTGTATAATATACGAAAACCTGACATCTTTTGTACCTCTGGAGATTAGGGCATTAGTTGATACTTAATTAAAAGATTATCTTAAAGAATCGGCTCTCCCATTGGTCCCGTTGCCGGAATCACGAGGATTTCCGGCCCCTAAATTGCCCCGCTCAAACATGGTCCTTCGAGCCGGATCTTTAAGATAATCTTTTTTGCGTTCATTAATCTTGCGATTTTTTAAAAGTAATAATTATAATAATCTCAACAAAAATATACTTAACAAAAATTAACAACTCTCGGCAAGTCCCATTGGTAAAGTTTTATTAGCACACACCATTGTGAATGAGCCCGCATGAAAGAAGCTGCATTTGACATTTCATGTAGCCGGCCATTGGCAAAACGTAAATACAAACAACTTGTGCCAGCTACGCCACAGAGCAAGGAAAAAACAAGGAAAAAGTGAAAAATTCAACAAAAAATAAAGAAAAGGTGCCCAAGGAGGAGCAGCGGCCAAAACTAGGAGTGAGGTAAGTCCCCTTTTTAAGGTGACTAGCGACAAAAGGGTGTACTCGCAGAATAAATCGAGGTGAGTGAAAATCATAGGGAATTTACATGAGTCAACTTTCGCAAGCAATTAGTGGAAAGGCCATTTTTACACTGGGCAACTGCTGCATTGAACTGAAAGTTGCCTGTAAGGGCGCCTCATGAAAATTCCGTATAACCTAAAATTGGTGTAAGAAGGCCCTCGAAAAGCGGACCACCTATTCGCTGAGTAGCGGAACTCAGCTAGTAAGCGGTAAAATCCCGCTAGTCGACTGCAACGGCCAACGAAATATATATATATATACATATATATATGTTGGTGCAAATAAAAATTAAAGACACCAAAAAGTGCTTAAATAAGTGAAAGTCCCTGATTAGCAGGGCAGTGAAAGTGCGGTAAAAGACCCTGAAAAGCAGGGCAACGAGCGCAAGGCGAAAGAAATTGCTTAAGAGTGCAAGTCCCTGATTAGCAGGGCAGTGAAAGTGTGTGAAAATCCCGGAAAAGCAGTGAAAGTGCGGTAAAAGACCCTAAAAAAGCAGGGCAACGAGCGCAAGAAATTGTTTAAAAGTGCAATTCCCTGATTAGCAGGGCAGTAAAAATGCGTGAAAATCCCGGAAAAGCAGTGAAAGTGCGGTAAAAGACCCAAAAAAGCAGGGCAACAAGCGCAAACCGCAACAGATTGCTAAAAAAGTGAAAGTCCTGATTAGCAGGGCAGTGAAAGTGCGGTGAAAGTCCCTGAGTAGCAGGGCACTGCGCGATAAGCGCAAAAAATCAGCTTGCAAGTGAAAGTCCTGATTAGCAGGGCAGTGCAAGTGCGGTGAAAGTCCCTGAGTAGCAGGGCATTGAGCGATAAGCGCAAAAAATCAGCTTGCAAGTGAAAGTCCTGATTAGCAGGGCAGTGCAAGTGCGGTGAAAGTCCCTCATTAGCAGGGCACTGAGCGATAAACGCAAACAAAAAAATTATTATAAAATTTTATAATAAATCAACATCTCAGTCTCTTTCGCAGGATCGAGGCAAGACCACAAGCGCCATTGCAACAACTGCGGTGAGACCAGAGCGAGCCCGCCAGCAAAAGAGCAGCAAATAGCGATACTCCAACGATCCAGCGGTATTAACACATAAACACCCAGGCCCCCACCAGTGGCCCACCGCGGGAGCAAGCTAGCAACAAGGCCCCCACCAAGTGGCCCACCGCGGGAGAAATAACCACAACAGTTTCGAAAACAGTAAGCTGCACGAAAAGGTAAGCCTTTGAGATTCGCCACGTATATTCAAGTCGGGCGCGATTTGTTTTAATTTGCGGTGAGCTGGTACGCGTCGAAAGTACCGGGATCACATCTATTTAGTGAAAAAAAAAATAATAATAATAAAAATTTAAAATAAGTGCTTAAGTGAGTGTGCAGCCGGTATCCAGAGTCAGGAGCGCCAGCAGATAGTTACCAGGAGCTCCAGCCCAATCAGCTTAGCCGACAGAAGAAGCCGCGCCAATATCAAGGCCCGATCGATCGAGTGTAGCTGGGGTAAGATATTATCTCAAAGAAAGCTCTTTAAGATACATTCTCACGAGCATCAATCATTGGACTCCTCATCGACTGGTCATCACACAAAGAAGTGAAAAAAGCACCGTTTCAAATTAATCCGTTTTTCTGTATTAATTTATTGTGAGTAAATATAAAAGTCAATAATAAATAAACTTTTTTCTCGAAGAATGGCGAATGCTAGTGATTTTTCTCGCGCTTGTGATGCACTAATGGAGTTTGAAGAGCGGTTTAATCAGACTCCAGGTGCAAATCACTCTGTTTTTTCACTTGAGATACAGAAGGAGGAGCTTAAGGCACTGTGGGCAAAAGTCAAAGATTCTTTCGATTCATATTCGCGGAATTTGTATGAAGACAGTACGGGTGTTGCGGCCATGAGTTTGGCCAAATGTAAATACCAGGATTGCTATACAGCTTACCTGACTTGTGCGGCGTTGATGGGTGAAACCATCCATAATTTGACTTTTGCTCAGCCAAGCTCCTCAACGTTAAACCCCATAAACCGTGAGCCTGAGCCAACACCGCGGTCAAGCCCTCACCTTCCTCCCCGTTGTCCAATGATGGTTTTGCGATTGCGTGGCAAAACCTGAGCGATCGTTACGAGAATAAAAGAGTTATGGTCAATAGCCAGACATTATTTAACTTGCCCACGGTAACAGTTGAGGGTGGTACGGAGATTAAAAATTTGCAGCGGACAGTGAATAATTGTATCGCAGTCCTGCAAATGTATGGGATTGATATTGGGATGCTATATTTGTGTTTTTAGTTTCCAGCAGATTACCAGACAACACTTTGGCTTTGCGGGAGCAGGGAATCGTTGACAAAGCTGGAATTCCGAGGTGGGAGGATTTGGATAACTAACTTTCGAGTAGGTATCAGACCTTGGAGACGGTTTCGGACATCCAAAGCACACGAGTGCCTAAGGCAGGACCAAGTCGAGTGCCAGCGTTGTCGTTCGGAAAAAAATTATCGGCCCATCACAGTCACTTCTCACAGCCCGCACGTAGGTTGTGCCCAGACCAGTCCCATGCGTTGAAATCATGTCCCAAGTTTTTAGCGATACAGGTAGACGATCGTTGTAAGGTAGTTAGAAAATATAACCTGCGTATGAATTGTCTAGCACATTCACACATAGCGAGGAACTGTAAGAGTACTTTTACTTGTTTGAGTTGTCATCAACGACACCATTCGTTACTGCATCGTACCCCACGTACAAACAGCCCTTCGGAAACAACGAGGCGATCTTCTTCAGGAAACGAAGAAACTCGGCAGCCTGCTACCCCAACGGCAGCCGGTAATGTAAATGCTCTTTTTGCTGCTAGTGCTAGTAACTTAATTTTGGGTACGGCTATCGTGTACATTCGGCGCTTAGGAGTGGACTACTAGGCTAGGGCTCTTCTTGATTCGGGTTCCGAAGGGACTTTCATGACAGAGCGGCTGCAAAAACTTATCAATCTCCCCACACGACCTGCTGACACAAATATATGTGGAATAAATGTGACACTATCGGCTAAGGTGCGAAAGCTCGCACAGTTTGTTTTAGGTTCACCTGCCGAACCCCAGTTTAGAATTGAGGCAAGAGGCCTGATTCTACCCCAACTGACAGGAAACCTCCCCCAGATTTCAGTGGACCAAGCAAATCTTGGCCTACTGCCCCCTATAGAATTAGCCGATGTTAATTTCCACAAAAGTCAGCAGATCGACATGATAATTGGTGCGGACTTGTATCCAGCTATTATGAAGGAACAAATTAGGAGAATGTTTTAGGTACCCTGCTGGCACAGGAAGCAGTTTTTGGTTGGGTATTGACAGGCCCTGTTCCTCGGACTACTAGGACAAGTGGTTCCTGTATGTCGTTTTTTAATGAAGTTTCCAGGTCTCAGATAACCCGGTTCTGGGAACTTGAGCAAGTTCCAAACAAAAACAAGTTACTCCTGAAGAAGCGTTCTGTGAGCAACATTTCGCAAATACAACGCTAAGAAATGACCAAGGGCGTTATGTAGTAGCATTACCATTTCGACCAGAGTTCCTAGCAGATATCAGTCTTGGGTATTCGCGGATGAGTGCAGCGCAGCAATTTGTTCGTAGCGAAGCATCGATGATGAGGAGGCCAGAGCTGAAGGATGAACATCATCGGGTATTACGAGAATACATTACGCTCGGTCATATGAAGCCAGTGGACAGCACCGTGAGTGAGCCGTCATCAGGGACATACTACTTACCCCATCATGCAGTCGTCAAACCGGACAGCATCACTACCAAGGTTCGAGTGGTGTTCTATGCATCCAGTCCATCTTCGAATGGGGCAAGTTTAAATGATGTGCTCTACCCAGGACCGGTTCTGCAGGCCGATCTCGTCGCTTTGTTGCTGAAATGGCGATTTTTCAAATATGTTTTCAACGCGGACATAGAGAAGATGTATAGGCAGATTCAGCTGCATTCCGATAACACACGGTACCACCGAATTCTTTTCAGAGAATCACAAAATGAGGCGCTGGGGGAGTATGAGATGTAAACTGTGACGTTTGGAGTCAACTGTGTCCCGTATCTGGCAATAAGAACTCTTCTCCAATTAGCAGAAGATGTTAGTTTGCAGTTTCCTATAGCGTCCAGGGTTTTAAAGCAGCATAGGTACGTGGACGACGTACTGGCTGGGGCTCATGACACCGAGACAGCAATTCGCACGCGCAACGAACTCATAGATGCGCTGAAGGGAGCTGGATTTCCCCTCCGGAAGTGGGCATCGAACTTCAGGGAAATCCTGCCAGCTTTGCCTAAGGCTCATCTGTTGAAGGAGGATTTTTTGGAAATCGACGACGTGAGCGAGGTGAGAATGTTAGGGATTCGATGGAATGCTGCTCACGACACGTTTCATTTTAACGCAAAGGAGATCCCAGTAAAGCCAAACTACACATAACGGGAGGTTTTATCATGTGTTGCAAAGTTATTTGACCCAGCAGGGTGGTTAGGCCCCATCGTGGTAGAGGCAAAAATCCTTATGCAAGACATATGGTTAACCAAGATAGATTGGGATTCAGAGATTAAAATTCCAAGGTGGATTAATTTCACACCTTGGAATGAAATTGAATTTCATGGGTTTTGTGATGCATCAGAGAAGGCTTATGCGGCAGCCCTTTACGTTAGAGTGCGCGAACGAAACTCGAACAATATCCTGTTTGTAAATTTACTTGTAGGTAAAACGAAGGTAGCGCCCGTGAAAACCGTCTCTCTACCGCGACTAGAGTTGTGCGGGGCACTACTTTTGACAGAATTAATCAATGCTTTACTTCCGCAGTTTGACGTAGCCCAGCCAGTGATCTATAAATGGACCGATTCCACCATCTGCTCTCGTGGTTAAGGAAGCCGCCTTGTTGTTGGACCACTTTCGTGGCGAATAGGATCGCAAAAATCGATGAACTGGTTGGTGTGAGAGGATGGAATCACGTAGACTCGAATGATAACCCAACAGATCTCGGTAGCCGCGCGCATCACCCCAAGAACTGGTAAAGAGCACACTATGGTGGCAGGGCCCAAAGTGGTTGAAAGAACAACCATCGGAATGGCCAAAAAAGATGGATGAGAGGTCCATGGAAACTGATTTAGAACAAAAAGCCGTGCGCGTTCACCTAATCGCCACACAGCCGCCTGACCTTTTGGAAAGATTTTCGAATTTCTCTCGAGCACTGCGGGTAATAGCACGGGTGTTTCAGTTTTATTATAAAACGCATCCCGTACACAAATTGAGCCCACGAGGGGAAACGACCCAAGTGACTTCCGATGAAATTCGACAGGTCAAAACGCGCTTGATTCTTTTAGCGCAGAAGCGGTGCCACTCCAATGAATATCAGGCACTTGAGGCATCAAGGCCTGTGGGCGATAAGAGTCCCCTCAACGCTCTCAATCCATTTCTCGATAGAAGTTGAATCATGAGAGTTGTAGGGAGACTAGTGCTAGCGGAGCTGCCATATAATGAACGCTACCCAGTGATTTTGCCGTACGATTGCCAATTTTCTCGACTTTTAGTCAGATTCTCACACCTGATTTCCCTGCATGGAGGAACTCAACTCATGCTGAGACTTCGGAGGGCATAATTGTAAAGTTTGCCTTATTTACAGAAAAAAGACACGAGCGCAACTTATGGCAGCACTCCCACCGGAACGAACGGAAGTTTCCTGGCCGTTCACCAATACTGGTGTGGATTTCACTGGACCGTTAGAGATAAAAAAAACTATACCAGCAGAGCGTGTCTTATAACCAAAGGATATTTTTGCGTTTTCGTGTGCTTCGCGACGAAGGCAATACACCTGGAAGCAACGAGCGATCTATCGGCTTCCACCTTTCTAGCGGAATTTTCAAGGTTTGTGGGAAAACGCAGTTGTCCTCGGAGAGTGTACTCGGACAATGGTACTAAGTTTGTAGGAGCTAATAAATCATTAAGGCAGGATTTCCGTAACTTTATAGGCGAAAGCTCCCGCCTAACCACCCAGTCGTATGCTCATCAAGAGATCGACTGGCACTTCTTCCCACCGGGAGCCCCACATATGGGAGGGCTGTGTGAAGCAGGAGTGAAGAGCTTTAAAACCCACTTCCGTAAGGTGGCGAATACCATGCGGTTTACAAAGGAGGAGTTCTCCACTTTGCTAGCAAAGATAGAAGCCTGCCAGAACCCCTCACCCCAGGACACTTTCTGATAGGCAGCCCGTTGCTAGCAATTACGGAACCGGAAATAAGTGATGCCCACTTCATGTCAATCGTCAACCGATGGCAAAAAATTAAAGCCACTCATCAAGGATTCTGTCGGCGATGGAAGGGGGTATACCTTAAGGAACTACACAAGAGAGTCAAGTGGCAACACCCCCAACGAAACGTCGAAGTCGATGATTTCGTGGTTATCAAAGAGGATAACCTACCCCCGAATGAATGGCGACTTGGCAGAGCTGTTAAGGTTTTTTTAGGGCAAGACAAACGCGTGCGAGTCTTAGAAATACGCACCACGCGTGGCGTAATTACACCACCAATCGTAAAATAAGTACTACTCCCTCTAGCGAATACAAACTAACTTTTTTTCTACTTCCAGAATTTTACAATATGGTTCGAGCTAACTCAAACGCAGCCCAAGAGTGGTACCGATGCCCCGTCTGCAAGCGTAACCACCGCTTGCTCTTCTGCCGTCAGTTCCGCTGAATGGAGCCTGAGGAGAGACTTCGAGCTGTCCTCCTTCACCGCTACTGTGCCAACTGCCTTTCGGCGTGACACATGTCCGGCGAGTGTTCATCACAGAGAAAAAGTGATCTGTGCCAACAGCGACACCACAGTCTCCTCCACCTGCGGGAAATTTCCAGGCGGCAGGAAGACGGGTCGCAGGACCCGAATGCTCCCGAAGTCCGGCCAATCCGGCACCGCCGTCCATACCACGCTCAGGCGTGGACTGAGTCAAGCGAAGAGGTTTTGGAGATCGACGCTAGTGATGAGGACCTCCAAGTGATCGAAGACGCGTCTGAATTGAGCGAGCCACCGGTATTCAGACTACCTCTGTCGGGTATCCGGTCGGCAGTCCAGCGAGCCCCAAGAACCATCAGAAATAGACGCCCGCGTTCTCGCCGACACACGCGCCGCAACTCGCAACCGCCGCGCCGCCGAGGTGTGAGAGACGCCCGAGAGCGAATCCATGGACCAGCTTGAAGTGCTCTGGGCTATCAGTCCTCACACCTACGGTGATGCTAAAGGTGATGTCGAGAGGGAGAATTTATTCTGTGCGAGCCATCATAGACCCAGGGCAGCCGCATTGCACAATCGCAAGAGCCCTAGCGCGGAGGCTGCACGCAATACCCAGAGGTGAGAGCGACCAGTGTTCCTTAACACTCAAAGGGTGGAATGAGAGACTGGAGATCCGGGCAAAGGTGTTATCGAGCCTGACTCGAACCGCCCCAGACCGCACGCTCGACGCGCGTGTAGCGGATGAGTTCGACAATCTGCGCTTAGCCGACCCAAACTTATGTTTGAATTGTAATTTTGAAATGTATTTTGAATTTTGAATTATTGAATTAATTCATTATATTGCAGCGATCCTGCAAGGCGGGCGGCATGTTTAAGCCTGCAGCTTAAGTTTTAGTATACAAACCTCACCGAGAGACCTCGCTGCTAATCACTCGCTGACAGGACTCGTTACTTTATCTCCCTTTTGGCACGAGTCCTGTTAGTCGATCCCATTGCCAAATTCCACCTTCTGTGGACCCTATAAATGCGGCAATTCAGTATAGCCTCCTCCTATTTTGTGATCGACAGCCAGCGACATCTCAGGTGAGTCAACTCATGTCTGTACACATATTTATCAATAAACATAAATTGTGTATAATATACGAAAACCTGACATCTTTTATACCTCTGGAGACTAGGGCATTAGTTGATACTTAATTAAAAGATTATCTTAAAGAATCGGCTCCCCCATTGGTCCCCGTTGCCGGAATCACGAGGATTTCCGGCCCCTAAATTGCCCCGCTCGAACAGAAATAATATTATAATTGCAGTCAAAACCTTTTAAATATAAGTCAGTTAATTTGGTATTCAAGCCTCTAACGTTTTGATAGTAAATACTTAGATTAGACTTGCGAGTTAGTTTTTTGAATCCGAATTAAGATTAGAAATTTTAGCTAAGTGGTTATTATTTTTATAAGGTTTATACTCAAACTCGCGAACAAACGCCCCGGTCTACAGACAAAGGTTGATCTTCTCGGAGGAATTACAACCAACTTTTTGGTAATGATGTCGGATGTGCGGGGCTCCGAATTATTCGGAGGAACTTAGTTAGACAGTGCAGCTGCAGATGTTGATGGCAACACTGTTAAATCAACGGTCTGACTATTTTTAGATGTAGACCTAGTGGATATGGCTTTAGATAGCGGAGGCTCCAATGCCTGAGGACATGGAGAAGACAGATTAATAAGTTCCAAGGACTGGGATGGAGGATTTTTTTTTTACTAGAATCCGTGGCTGTCTTTTAAGGTGGACTAATAACACGCCCACCTTTATTTTCTCGGCTATCCTCAGAGTGTGGAGGGTTGTCGAGACAAGTGAAAGACCTAAACATTTTTTCGTAATGCTTAAATTTCTCAACAAGTACCGACAGATCCTTCCCGATCTCAGAAAAACCATTTCTGGACTGCCTAAAGAATTTAAATAAATCAACTTCGGCTGATCTACATTTTTGACAAGACCAACGAAGACCCTTTAACTCGTTAATAGCGTCTTATACTCAATCGCTCAAACCAGTACATTTTATATGGGCAATCCCATCGCAGAGCCAGAATGACACAAAGGAGTCGCTTTTAACGTGGAAATTGGTGTAAATACACGACATGTTTAAAATTATATTATTTTTAGGTTTTAGAAGCAAAAGAGCAAAACAGTTTTGAAAACGATGTATTAATCAGTGAACCAATCAGCTGGTAAATATCAGTTGGAAAGCTATGTAGCGAACAGTTTTAAATGCACTGTATATTTTACACCTAATGAACACAACGCAAACAGCTGTGATGAAGATGAAACATCAGAAATGACAAAAATAGCAAAATCAATTCGCACAAACAAAAACAATTGTACAACAACAATATATTATATGAAACAAAATACTCGGCACATGCAATTAAGAATATCAAGTTAAATTAATCAAATTTACAGGCAATTTTGATATTTTACTTATCTTTAAATTATGCACCAGAAGTTTATAAACACTTTTTTTAATTTTTTACTTTATTAAGCGTAAACAGCTTTATAAAACACAAAATTTAAACAGATCACAGAAAAACACAGCTTCACAGCTTTGACGTTTGCGTTTGCGTGACAAATTGTAGCCAATATCTTTGCCTGTGGTCGTGGAAGTATTTTAGTAACAAAACTGATCAAATGTCATATTTATGAACTTTGACAAAAATGTCTTTAAACATATTACTTCTTAAGCCGAGCTATAACCGAGCTATCAATGGGCAGTCATACAGGTTCTAACTTCTACTTGACCATTGACGTACTTCAAAGAGAACATAGTCTTTTTAACCGACTTCCAAAAAAAGGAGGAGGTTATCAGTTCGTCGGAATATTTTATTTTATTTTTTTTAAGTATGTTACCGCATAACTTTGGACCACGTCAACCGATTTCTATAATTCTTTTTGCATCGGAAAGGTAGTGTCTCAGAGTTGGTCCCATACTAATCCGATCGGAAGATCAAGAAGTATACATATATATACATATACACATATTTTATGAGAATTGAAGTCGGTTTTTTTTTTTGCTTAAAAATTACTTGTTAACAATATTTTTTTGTTTTCTCTTCTTTAAATACCTGCATTGGTTTTTTCTTTATTATGATTTTTTTGGACCAATGTTTAAAACAAAACTACTAGACATAAAAGAAGAAAGTGTGCACTGTAATTCTTAACCAAATTTGCTTTTGATGTTACATATATTCGTTTCATTAATTTGAAATGGGGCTCTTTGGGGAATTCATTTTTATAAAAAATTTAAAGAACAGTAATTTTGTTAACTTATTGGGTAATATTTTTTTCGTAGGGATATACAGTGGATCCTTGGCTAAAAACTTATGTGGTAAAACTGTCCCTTCTTGGCTATTTAAAGTCAAAGAGTAAGCTCCTTCAGTAGGAATTTCCAGCAGAAATGATCAACGTCTGGCTATAAAGAGAATCGATGCTCAAATAATTAAAAAACTATTGGTCTGACCCAAGGAATAACAAGGTAGAAGTGATTTCGACATTTCTCTCTTTTGAACTGTGACTGAAACGTCAACTCTTAACCCTATACTATTCAATTTTTTTTTTAATATAAGTTGCGTTCCAGATGCTTCACGATTTGCAGGTTTTTACAGGAAGTCGTTCCAGGTGACCACCTCCCATAAGGTTTACTAATGGAGAAAACAGCTGTTCCTGCAAATCGTGAATTTCGTGAATATCGTGAAGCATCTGGAAAGTAACAATAAATTTTCAATTGTGAGCTGTGCGACTGATTTTAAATACATAATAAAATGAAAAGGAATTGCGAGCGGTGCGTTGCGTTTGTCAAGAACCTGGACAACAAACTTGTGCGTTATTTTAAACCTTCGAACTGTCAAGTGAAGCGACAACGGTGGGCAAATTGCTGCGATGTTCCATTAGGAGACTCTTCACGTGTGGTCGTGACTTTATTTGTTGCCTATCACAGCGTTTGGTTCCAGGTGCAGGATTTATCATGCCGAATATGAAAAGAAAATCTCCAAATTTCAAATGGTGGTCTGATAAAACCTATACCAATATTCCTTGTTGACATAAAGAAACTGAAAGTAATTTTTAATAAATTTAATGGAAATGAAATTTCTAATTGCAAAAACTTAATAGCTAAATTATTGAAGTTAAGTTCTGATTTAAATTTAGAAGAATCAAACTTTCTTTAATGTCTAATATAATTTAGAATTAAGTATTTGAATAAAAAAATAAATGCTCAAAAACATTGGGATAGTAAAAGTAAGAAAATTGTCAAAACGGTTTTATAAATGAGTGTGTTTCATTTAGTGTGTAATTTTGTGTAAGTATGCATTTCCACATTTACATTATACCGAAAATTCAATAAATAAAATGAAGCTGATCTAATGACATTTTAAATATTTTCATATGTACAAAAACTTTCATTGCAAAGATGTTGAGTTCTATCAAATATGGTAAATGCTTAACAAAGGGTTAATTTCTTTGTTTACATTTTTTGACATTACAGTCAGGTATGAGAGAGCTCGACTGAATTGTCACTTCTACCTTGT
Organism: Rhagoletis pomonella; assembly: GCF_013731165.1. Lineage (NCBI taxonomy): Eukaryota > Metazoa > Arthropoda > Insecta > Diptera > Tephritidae > Rhagoletis > Rhagoletis pomonella. Next base: position 9,174 of record NW_023461080.1, on the reverse strand, counting down.
TGAATATGCCTTGGTCTGACCTTTAGTAAGATAAAAAAAACGTAACTATTTGAGATTCAAATGCTTATAAAAAACGGGGTGCTTTTGTAAAAAATAACAATATTCTGATCGAAGGTTCATAGAATAGAAGGTTACGACATAGCTCTGTCAAAAATTTGTTGTCCTCCAAAGACGTAGTTGCGAAGTGAGTTCTGATTGGCTGAAATATTTTACGAAGAAGGAGAGTACACAAAAAGCAGAAAATATAGCTGCCATATAGCATATTTTAGGAATCCTAATCAAATGGGCATTTTTGATATAAAATCGTGGCAAAGCTTATTATAACAACATAAAATGTTATAACTTCACGTGAAACCGGATTAACATAATAATAGTGACAACTGAAATGTAAATCGAATGCAAATTGAAATTTGGTGGTGATTTTATTCTTGAAAGTGAGCATTTTTAAATAAAAAGCGTTCATAACATTGGAAAACTTTCACTACCGAAATTGCAATTCATCTTTAAACATACGGTAAAACCTAAATTACCTTTTTCAGTGTAATTTTTGCAATCAAAAACAGCGCTCTTAAATTTTCAATATTTTAAATAAACTCAAACCGCAGAAAAAAGCACAAACTTCAACGCAAATTGTCAAACGGTAAATATCAGGGTTACACATATTTCAAATACAATATGGCAACTCCAAAAATTGAGCCATCTACGTCATCAAGATGGCGGCCATTGCTGATGTCGTAACCTTGATCCGATTCGGTTGACAGTTACGACTTTGAAAACAGAATTGTGTTCAAAATGTTCATTCCTAGAAAATAATAATTTATTTTCCATATCCACCTATTTAGCTCGCTATAAGCACAAATTGTTCAAACCAGTCGCAGAAGAAGGTATTAAAAATCAATTACAAAAAATAAAATCGAAAAACGCTAATGAAGTTACAGATTCCCAAATTCTGAAACAGCCAAAGGTATGAGAATGAAGTATTCTTTTTAAAAAGCTTTAGAAAAACCTGACACATCTGGTTTGGCATGTAAGCGCTGTTTAAACAACGATCTCGCCATTATGCTAATTGTTTCTTAAAAATACTTGGCATCCGCATTCGCATCCGCGGATGTTAGCTGTTAGATATTCGCATCCGCATTCGCATCCGCGGATGTCCGAAATTCCATATTCGCAACATCCCTAGTACTTATACATACATACGTGCACATACAGACAATGCCAACGAGAACAGTGTGTAGCAAAAATATAGCAGCACCCCAAAAAAGGTGCGCTACAATAATATTCGCACGAAAGCAATAAATTAAATGAAAACGTAATAAAAAACCCTAAAATTAAAAATAAATTATTAAAATAAAATTAAACCAAAATTATAAAATTAAAAAATCACGCTCAAATATTTTGCCGCTCAATACTCAAACTCAGTCCCCACAAACTCAACAAATCTCACATAACCAACAAAATCTCCTCTATGACATCACTAGGCTCAATAAATTAGGCGCAACGGACCACACCAATGCAGAACTCAAAAAAAACTTGGATCAGTTCAACCAACACATGGCTTTGGTGGACACCATGAACGAAAACATACAGCTTAGCAACATAGACGAAAAGATCCGAGATAAGTGCAATGCATTACACGAAAATTCCAATTACATCGGCTTCAACACTAAGTTGAAGATAAACGAGTTACTCTCCAATTAAACTCAAAACTCATTAAACGCAATACCTCCGTTATGTCGATGTCCCAAATTCGACCCAAACTAAAAGCTGCACTAAAAAAAGCAAAATAATACAGCATGGAAGCCTCCAACTTCCCTCCATGCACGAAACTCACAATAGCTCTAATCCATCAGGAAAGAGCAGCTGTCGCGGAAAATTCCGGCCTGGCAGGGCGACTATTGTCAATGAAAATTAAGGCGTACTTAAACCCAGGCAAGATTACAGCTACACTTCTCAGTAGAAGCTCCCCATTGCTCCACCCCTACTCTAAACCTCCGAACTAAACTCAGGCAACCAAGACCTCGTAGAAGTCACGTTGGCGCAGGCCCGCCGGCATGCTGAGGACATGGATCCAAACATAACATTTTCTAATTAGAATACTATTTTTAAATACCTTAACATATTTCGGCCAAAATCGCTTAGGCGGTTACTGCGCCAAAAAAGAAGAATATATTTCTTAAAAATACTTACCTAAAAATGTACACTAAGGGCCAGTTTTTCAGTGCCAGTTTAAACTTAGATTAACTAAACTGAGTTTAAATTGAACAGCTGGCTGACATTTGATTGGCTGATCTTAGTTTAAACCAGCCAAAACGGGCGTTTAAACTTAGTTTAAACCACGGCCGTGCACTGAAAAACTGGCCCTAAAAATTGAACGTCTTACCATTAACCACTTAAATTTGAATAGTTATCTACTACCCTGTATTTATTAACTGCATGTGTGTACATACATACATACACATGATAAGCTACCTAACTCATAAGTAAAAGAAAAGATGTAAAATTAATCGTTCGCTACACATCCCCGAAGACGGACCTCAAACCGCTCTCTCGAATCTCTACTAAACTAAATTTGTAAACCTCAATAACTTTAAATAATTAAAGAAATTAAAAGCCCAAAAACCGTCTCTTTTATTTCAACGGAAATATTTATTATTTTGTTTATTCGTCAAAACGCGAACAAATACTTTTAATCGTCCCTAAGACAATCAATTTCAGAGTAATTTTTTAGAGAATTGAATGCCCTATAATAATGCCCATAGATAAACCGTTTATCTCTTTTTTATAACTTTTTTTTAACGGGTCAAAAGTTATAACATTTTTAACGAAAACAAATTATTTTACATATTTTTTACATTGTGCTTAAGTGACTTGCGCTCACTTGAATTTCCGAAATGACTTGCGTTCAAAAAGACTTGCGTTAATGCAGCCCTGCCTCCCTTCCACATCACAAGCATCCCTGCTGGGTGTGGATGTCCGAAACGTACACTGGAGTTGCATTCCAGAGTCACCATCCGATTCTGGAATTGCCTTCCAGTATGCCCTAAAAGTTAAAGGTTCGCATTGCCGTCGCCCTTCTTTTTCCTTTTGAACTTACCCGAAGACCAGCATCGTGGGAAGCTACATATATTTTCTACATCATCATATATTTCCTACATCAGCGAGGGAAATACCGCGCCAACTCCTACCGTTTGCGATACCCGGATCCTGCAACACTCACTTATAAATATACGATTTTTTGCTATGGTAACTTGCCTAACGTTACAAACACATATTGTAAATACCTACAGCCGTCAATGCGAGCGGACGTGTATTTACTGCGCTCCGCGATTTTTGTGTTTGCTTCGCTTATTGTGTAAACAAATTAATGTGCTCGAGACAGTGACTCTATTTTGAAATAAAATTGTAGAATTACACAAAATGCCTTGTTTCTGTGGTCTGAAAGTTGACCGTAATAACAAAGCCAAAGTTCAATGTGCTAAATGTAGTAAACTTTTCCACCTTAAGAGTGCCGGCATTTCTCCCGTAGACATAGATTATTTGATCAGCTCTAATAGCAGCTTTTTCTGTAAAATTTTTTCGGACATTCACCGAAGATCTCGCCGTTCTCCCCCTCCGTCTCTTGGTGAGGTGGAGAGTGCAATTGATACTAATTCGCCTGCTTCAACAAACCTTAGTGCAAATATTTTGCCCCAACAACAATTGCCTAAGCCGGTCGTAATGCAGAAGCACAGTGATAATGGACAAAGTGAAAACGAAGACGATACTGCAATCTCGCTAGCAATAGTTCTCAAAGAAATTGCTGCTCTTAAATATGAACAAGTTCGTGCGACTGCTGTGATTAGTTATCTTCAAGCGGACAAACAGTTGTTTTATTTTATTTTATTTATTTATTTTTTACAGTCTGTTAGACTTATATTGCAACAAAGATTTAACATTCTTATAATTAGATTTTAGATTTAAAATATAAATATTAAATATTAAATACAAAATACAAAATGCTCTACAGAAATTTTTAAATAACATTATTTCTTTATCACTGCAATTATTTTATGTCATTATACACGCATGCAATTTCCTGGAAGTTATGTAGACGGTTGGAAAGGCCGAGTTTCCAATCCGCGCTATTCTTTTTGGGTTACTCCATTTATTGATATCTCCTGGGGGGTCAGAAAGGCCGAGTTTCCGATCCACCCAGTCGCGCTTTCGTGACGGTTAACGGTTGGAAAGGCCTAGTTTCCAATCCGCTCGTTTATTGTTTATTATCTAAGGGTCTAGGTAGTCGGAAAGGCCGAGTTTCCGATCCGCCTAGTCTCGATATCTTGGTGGTTGGAAAGGCCTAGTTTCCAATCCACGCTATTGTTGATACATCACTATCTTGTAGGCTGCGTTCTACAATAGTCAAATAGCAGCCGCTTGAAAAGAGTGATAGTATCACAATTTTTTATAGCCTCTGGTAATTCATTGAAGCACTTTAAGCCTTTATAGAAAATATTTTTTTTGTCCACTTCTGTTCTATACTTCGGGAGTCTGAAGCTGTTATTCTCTCTCAACAAATATGTATGCGTCTCATTTATATATCGGAGATTATCGCTAAGACAATCCGGCAGGTTGCCCTTCTTAATATTGTACACAAATTTCATAGCGTGGTAAAAAAAACTTGTTGCTTCACGCTTAACCAATTCAAGGTTTCAAGCATACATCTTGTTGGTGTGTCATACGGTTTGTTGAGGATGAATCTCATCGCTCGGTTTTGCATTTTTTGCAGCTTATCTACATGGGAGTCCCCCGCTAGGAAGAAAATCGTGGGGCAGTATATAAAGTGCGGTTCTACTATTGACCTGTACACCAACGTTTTATATCTTCCTCCCAAGTACTTACACGATCTCTTTATAAGGCCAATTTTTTTAGCAATCTTGTTGACTGTATACTCAACGTGCTCATCAAACTTTAGTTTGAGTTTATTTGAACACAGCCATTGATACAAAGAATTAAGATCTTCTTGCATTTTGACAATCGCATTTGGTAGTTCCCTATCACTGATCGTTACCAAGGCATCATCCGCAAAGAGTTTTATTTTACAATGTTTGAGAGAACTTTTAATATCGTTTATATATATATTAAAGAGTAGGGGTGCCAAAACTGAGCCCTGTGGTAATGTCTACGGCTATCTTACTAGACCTCTTTGAATTAACTATTGTTTGTTGCCTACGATTACACAGAAAGCTTCTAAACCAGTCAAGCTCAGTGTTTTTTATACCAATGTATTTTAGTTTATCCAACATTCGGACCCTATCAACGGTTTCAAATGCTCTTTTAAGATCAATAAACACTGCCACTACATTAAGGTGTCTGTTCAGATCTTCTTTCCATTGAGAAAGCACCAGATTCAGCGCAGTCTCACAGGAATGTTTAGCTCTGAATCCAGATTGTTCTTTTATGAGTATTTTATTGGATTCCACATAGTACTGTAGCTGGTTTTTCACAACGGTTTCTAGCATTTTGTCCAAGCTAGGGAGAGTATTGATGGGCCTAAGCTCCTCAGCTTTAACCGTTTTTCTAACTTTCTTGACGGGCACTATTGATGAAATTTTCCATTCTTCCGGTACTGATCCTGTCTGGAGACTCTTATTTATAAGTAGGGCATAGAAATATCCCATATAATCAGCAGAGTCCTTAATAACACCTTCAGAAGTAGGTTGTTTCCCCCAATTCTCCGCTTAAATTTTTTGGCAATTTGAAGAATGTCTTCCGTTGAGACCTCTTCAAATTTTAGCGTACTTGTGGGAGCTCGTTGCTCGAAAAAATCATAGTTTACACACTCTATATTGGTATGTATTTCCAAAATGCTGTCCACGAAAAAATTATTTAGGTTTTCCGCAATTTCAAAGCTGTCTACGTAGTTGGTGTTATTTATTATCACTTCCCCAATATTTTCTTTGACCTCCGTGTTATTGACTACCTCCTTTAAGTATTTCCACATGAGTCGGCTGTCACCCTTATTTATTTCCACCTTATGCTCTAAGTATTTAATTTTTTTACACCTTACCATTTTCTTATATCTGCTTCTCACTAAATTATATTCACCCCAGTACCCTGACAACACTGCTTTCTCATGGGATTTAGATTTATACTTGTTCATCTCTCTCAATTGCCTATCATACCATTTGTTCCTCTGCCTAATGCGAGTTATTTTTGAGTAAGTCAACTGCCTCATGGCCCACATAATGCAGTGAGTAATATACTCCACCATACCGTCAGCATCGAAAAAATTTAAGTTTGAGAAATCGCACTGCCTTAGTAAACTTGTTAAGTTCTCAGGGTTATATCTCTCCCAGCATATTACTTCTGCCTCCTTAGCAAGTGGGTTAAGTTTATTGACATTTAGTCGAAACATTATTGTTTCGTGGTCAGATATTCTATGATCCTCGACCTTTTGGCATATAACTCGGTTATCATTGGAATACAACAAGTCAATACGTGTTTCCGAATGTTCCGTCACCCTCGTATTAAAATTTATCAGCTGTTGCATGGCTTGTTGCAAGAAAACATCATTGAGTTTTCTGCTGTAGGTTGATACTACGTTCATGTTTATGTTAAAATCGCCAATGACAACAGTGTTCACAGAATTTTCTGAGATTTCTGCTAGGATATCCTCCATATATGTAACAAATTCCGCATCACTTGAGCTTGGGGAGTGATAAACCACCCCGAGCTGCCACCTGGTATCACAGTGTGTGAGTTGAATAACTATACACCAAACATTTTTGTCTAAAGCCTTGTTAGTTATTGTTTTAAAACCGAGCGTGTTTCGAACGAGTATTATCACTCCCCCTGTGTGTCTACTGTGTGAGTCGCAGCGTATCATCTGATACGCCGGGAACATTATTTCCGTATCCTCTATGTCATCAGTTAGGCATGTTTAGGAACACAAAAGTAGATCCGGGTCGGTAAAATCTATAAGTATTTCTAGCTCAACTTTATTAGCCACTAAACTCTGTATATTGAGATATACGCATTACAAATATTTGGGTAGCGCTTTCTTTACACCTGGGTGAGACGTAAACTCAACGCTAGGGTCCCCACAAACTTGCTGTAATTGTTAGTAATTTACAGTATTTCTTTTATGCTCGAGCTTTTTCTGGTATACAGGACACTGTCGGTTAAATGTCATATGATTTTCATCAAGCCCTAAGTTAAATTTTTTATTAGCACGAATGCAGTTTATGCATTTGTTTAATGTTTCCTTAGAATATTCCACAGTTTTGTGGTTATCTAGGCACTTGAAACATACCTCATCGGCTTTACATTTCGCAGCTATGTGGTTAAATCCCTTGCATTTGAAACAGAAAGTAACATCCATTCCATCTTTGACTCTACATTTTTCCCAACCTATGTTTATTTTTTCGCTTGCCAGCACGGCTGCAAACGCATCTACATCTGTTTCTACTAACGCATTATAATGTTTTGCATTTCCTCTTTTTGTTTCAAAACATTTCAAAATTTTGAAATTACCATTTTTGAAGCATTCATTCTGTTTTTTTATCATATCCCTGAGCTGCTCATTCTCATGTTTAAAGCTCATTCTATATACCATGAACCTTGGCTTGGCTACGTTTGGGATTTATATTTCATATCTATCACTCATTTTATTCTCTATTGCCTTTTTGATTTTTTCACGCTCAGCCTCATTTTCTGTTTGTATTACTACAGCCCCACTTTTCCTCCCCTTTACACTATTAATTTTCAAGCCCGAGGGGTCAACATTTTTGTTCAAATCTTCTTTTGTTTTTCCCACTTCCTGCTTCTCTTTTGGTTGTAGAACTAATGGCTTCTCTTTATTTACTTTCGGCGGCCTATTATCTTTCGCAGTATTACCTTTAAAGAGATCCGCGTAAGTGGCTTTCGCCCGCTGACCTGCTAACGCGTCAGCAGTCACCGATTTCTTTATCTCTTCACAAATTTTTTTGTTCTCATTTTCATTGCGCACTATGGCTTCGCAAAGATCATGGCTTTGCTTTTTTACGCCGTCAGCTATTGACTTAATTTGGTTCACTTCGAGAATACTCGCCTCACAGGTTTTTTGTACTCTTTGCATTGCATCAATGCGTTCCCCAAATTTTTTCTTTATTGATTGCAAGAGAAGTTTAAGCTCTTTCACTTGCATTTTCTGCGACTCCTGGAAGTCATCATTACACTCTTGGATCTTTTGACTATTTTTCTCTATTGTTAAGTTCATATTTCGGAGCACCTCATCGATGTTATGCATGTATGTGTGACATTGGTTACACATAAAGCGCACAAAGTTGTTTTCTTTGAGTACATTCGCACTGTACTCATCCAATTCAGAGCATTTTTTTGCCCAGTGCCACACTTTACCACACACACCATCACAGCGGATTCCGCTGTCACCGCGAATTGGATTCTTGCACTTATGGCATTTATCCATTTTCGCGCCTTATTGTTTTTGTCACCTCACTGCACTTTTATGTCTCTAGCTATATTTATTTGTTTGTTTAATCAAAATGAAACAAATTTTTGTGCTTGCAAATAGCACAGTTTATTAGCACTTCGCTATTTAAGTCACTGGCTCTAACGCTGGTAAAAATCCCAACGATTCGGCTGTTTTTTTTAAATTTTCCGCAGAGCGATCACAAACACGTCAACAACGTTGCAGTGTTACCATAAGGCATCTGTAAGGCTTGTTGACAGCAAATACAGATGAATTGCGCTCTGATATAAGATCAATGAAAAAATGCCAAACCGAAGAGGTCGCCTCAGCACTTGCGCTACTTACGGCTGAGATAAAACACCTTCGTGCGTGTATATTTGCATGCACTGCTTCTCCTGTTAACAGTGTCGGTAACTCGTCTTGCTCTAATGATATTCAACTATCTGCTGCTTCTGATCGCCTGCCTGCTGCTTTGCCGATTGACTCATACGAACAGTGTAATTTAGTCGCTCCTGCGCCGACACAGTTGCCAGATCAAGGTATCTTACGCCCGCCTAAGTCCGCTGCTGCAGTGGGCGCTGGCACTACTGCTAATGCTAACATCGCTATGCCGTTGTCGTATTCTAACGCCACTCGCTTATATATGCCTGTTGCGCGTGATAATGCTAATGCATCTGCTTCTGCTGTTAATGATAACAACCACCCCAGTCGGAATTTTAAGA
>NW_023461079.1:0-29084 GCF_013731165.1 Rhagoletis pomonella | reverse complement strand
TTCATTATTTATGGAAGTATCGATTTTTAGAATATAAAGCGCCGCAGGCGAAAATTTTTAATAAAAAATCGCGCGATTTTTGATTAAAAATTTTCATTATTTTTGGAAGTATCGATTTTTAGAATATAAAGCGCCGCAGGTGAAAATTTTTAGTAAAAAATCGCGCTATTTTTTATTAAAAATTTACGATATATATGGAACTATATTAATATATGGTTACTGGGTGTTTTATATAAAATCGCGCGATTTTATACACAGTGCTAGCTTCTGCATGCGAAAAAATAAGAAGAGAATAAAAGAAATACCGTTGGAATACGGTTGCCATAAAAATATGACGATTTTACGCACAACTCCTTTTTGTGTTGGCCGCGTTTTAATAAAATCCTTTAATAGTGGCGTATTTACTTTTAAAACGTATGGCAGCACATATTTGCTCTTACTGTCGGCCATTGTTATTTCTGTTTGTTTGTGAAAAGTGGTAAAACGTGAACACAAATTTATAAACGCGTTTTACTTAATTAATTGGTGAATTATATATAATAAAAGCATAAAATACGCATGTGAGCATTGAAAATATAATATGTAACACAAAATATAAGTGATAAGTGGCATATTTTAAAAAAATTAGGGGGTGATAGTGGACATTATTTAACAACAAATTGCTAAAATACTATTAGCAATTATATTGTGAGAGTGAACAATTCATGTTGAGGAGGCCTCCACCAACATCCTCACCAAGTTTCATGACGAAATTCCTTATACTTTCGCTGAAATTTTGACTGGTTCCGTTTTGGAAAGCCCACCCTAGGATTGTTCTATACCAAAAAAAATATACCCCTATTTTTTTATTTTGAAATAAAAAAAAATATTAGGGAGTGCTCAAAGCGCTCAAAGTTTTCAATGTATTTTATATGGGGGAAAAACAACGTTTCGTAGAAATAGTGTAGAATCAATATTTTTCGATGGGAAAACTTTGTTTGCAGTGATTAACTGCAAGCATAATAACGAATACGGAGAAAATGTCAGCAGAGTAGACGTGTTTTTGAGTAGCTGCAGTTTATTCCGAGTTTTATTAAATCCTCCGCGGGTTAATTTACTAAAAAAAAACCCACAACAATCTTTGTAAGCGGTTCTGCTGTCCGTGTAAATGGAAATTGCATAAACTTTCATTTGCAACTTGCAAAAATTGCGTTATCATTATAAATTTGGGGTTTTTTCTTTTCAATTAATAAAAAGCTACTTATCGAACCGGCTGCAACAAGTAAAATGTGGTGAGAACTACTCCAGCCTAAAACCGATCACTTCAGGGGTGCCGCAAGGCTCTATTTTAGGTCGTTTTCTATTTTGCATGTTTATTAATGATATTGTTGAGTGTTGCCAAAATTCATCCATTCACCTCTATGCGATGACACGCAGATCTACTTGTCAAGGCCCATAGGCCTTGTTGAAGATTTGATAGCAAGGCTTAATGAAGATCTCACTCGTATTTCTAGCTGGTCCTGTGCTAACAATTTGAAATTAAATGCGTCAAAGACGAAGGCGATTGCCATTTCTCATTCAAAATATGACCTTAGCTCTATGTCACCGATAGTGCTTGACGGAATAAATATTAAATTTGAAGAGTTGGTAACTAACCTGGGTTTTAGAATCAATACAAGATTATCATGCGTTGACCACATAAACGCCGTTATTAACAAGATATACAATATTCTTCGAAAATTATATTGCAGTGCCTACTTATTGCCACAACAAACGAAATTAAAACTTGTTAATTCACGCATGTATCGTATGCAGAGTTGGTGTATTGCAATCTTGATAATAACTCAAAGCATAAATTGCAAATCGCTTTAAATAACACAGCGCGTTTCGTGTTTGAGAAAAGAAATTTGACCATATATCCCATTATTCCAAACAGATTCTGCGTCACGATTTAAACTCGTATTTCAAAATCCGGGCTCTTGTATTTTTGCATAAATTAATATACACACAAAAACCATTGTACCTGTACAAAAACATTAAACTAGGCCAGTGTATCCGAACATTGAGTCTGATTGTTCCCGCATATTCATACTTGGACTCACAGCGTATGTTCTTTGTTAGCGCCATAAGAGTATGGAACACAATACCGAGTGAAATAAAGTTAATAAAACAAGCAAGGTGTTTTAAAACTGCAATTTCTAACTACTTCTGACCTATATTCCCCCCTCCGCCTCCTCCCAATCTTTCTTTCTTTCTCACTCTTAATAATTAGCCCTAGTCTATAAATATAATAGTTTAAGTTTTAAGTTGCGTTTGTATGTATACCAACTTTGTTATTTTGAATTACAAGAAGATGTACTACCACAAGACTTATTTAGTCTTACTATGTGCAAAAACAAAACAAATAAATTGAATTGAATTGAAATTGAATCTTCAGGAGATTCCCGGTAATAATACCCAATTTCTCCTTTAACAATTCTTTCATGGTAACTGTATCTTATAGGTCGTAGAGGAAATCTTTAATCATAAAAAATGGTTAAATAAACAATTGGATATTAATATTTTTAGTCTCCTGAAGAGAACCACAGTTTTACGATTGAAAAATATTGATTTTCAAGAGTTTTATACCATTTTTAAGTAAATTGGGTTTTTCCCCATACAAAATACATGGAAAACTTTGAGCGCTGTGAGCACTCTCCAAATATTTTCTGATTTCAAAATAAAAAAATAGGGGTATATTCATTTTCGGTTCAGAACAATCCTAGGGGGTGGCGGCATTAAAATTCCGACTTTATTATTTTGGACCACTCTAATATGCATATAAGTTTAAGCTAGGCTTAATTAAGCTGTAAGAATTAAATAAATAAATAAATAACTTGTCAGCTCATTTTCCATAGAAACGCAGCTGGTGGAAAACGAATCAGCCAGTCGGCAAAAGCTTTCATGTAACGGCCCAACCAAAAATGGAAGGTTGTGTGGTGATGCTCATAAATTGCGCCGTTGCTCGGATTTCCTGACTAAGGACTGTTTCGAGCGCAAAGCTATTGTTGACCGCGGTAAGATTATATTTAAATTACCTTAGCAACTCGCACACAGCTGCTCAGTGTCCCAGCACAAAAAATTGCCTTCAATGTGGACAAAAGCATAACACCTTGTTGCACTATCCGAAATCAGCTCCACAAACCGATGGAGCTTCAGCAGCACAACCACAGCTGAATCCCACAGCTCAGTCTTTCCGACGTGAAAGTACATTTATTTCAACCACAACAGCACTCTCATTAACAACGGTTCCGAAGCAACGATAATCTCAGAACACAAACAGTTGGCTTGACTCGCACTCGAACTTCATCGGTAATCTCCGGAGTGAGTGGCACGCCCTCAAATCATTGTAAGTTCACTGCCAGTTTTGGCATTCGCTCAAATATCAATCCTGATTTTCGAACTGCAAAAGACGAAGCCTACGTGCTTAATGCGCAGGCAATAGCAAGTATTTGGTATGACTTACATTAAGCATTTGTTTGATCAAACTCAAACTCTTGGCAAGTCTACGCAAACAGAACTAAACCGTTTTTGTTGCCTAGAGCGCAAACTTTAACGCGACGAGGAACTATGCAAGCTTTACAGCGAATGCATCCATGACTACTTCGTTTTAAATCAAATTGCGCCTGCTACAACAACGGAGAGCGATCACTGCACCTTCACTCCGGTGAATACTCTAACAGTGGCATCGTGCGTATTCCCACATCATGCGGTGCTTAACCGTAGAACCCATAACCAAAAAATACTACGTAAATACCTAACCGGGGTACCCGTGTGTCCAAATACTATTTTTTAATGTTTTAGAGGCATAATAGCAATGGTTATGGGTTCAAATCAATATTTTTTGAGCGCTAGTTAATAAAGGAGGTTGATTATATGGTATTAACCGCGAAAATTCAAGTATGTAGATATACAGAAAAAATAGGCTTCAAAACACATATCCCGATAGTCTATCTTCCAGTGCATATAAAAGGTAATAGAAGGTAGCATAACGAAATATATTGACAAATCAAAACGTTTAATGCCTTTTGGTTTTACATATTAAGCTGCAGAAGACAAGGCGTACATTCAGTACCTTTTTGACACCATTGTGGACGATGGAAGATTCTCATTCCCAATCCTCGACCAAGGGCTATTGTTTCGGCGATCTAACCCCGTTTAGGTCTGCTACGTATGCCAGAGACTACTGCAGACAAACTCCACCTCGGCCAGGTGCAATGCCTGTGACGGGTGGAGTCACCTACGTAACTGTTCGGGCCTACGTACGCACCGGGAATGGACCACGTCGTTTGTGGCCCCATGCTGTGCGAACCGGACCGCCTCCACGGCAGACCAACACGCGCCCGGGCAGCACACAACCACACCCCAACACAACACAAGAATAGACAAACAAACAAACACAATAGCACCCAAACACCGCCGCCGGCAACTCCTGGTCCCTCCGACAATCTGCTCGGTTTGTCAGTCCAGTCCAGAATATACCGTAACGTGACACCAGTCAAGTGCAACTCCTGCCTTGGCTGGAGTCACTTTAGGGCATGCTCAGGAATTCGCAACACGCGAGATTGGACGAGTGACTATGTGGGTCAATGCTGTGCTGCCCAGTCGCATCCCTCCACCACGACGCCGCCAACCACCACCACAAGGCAGCACCCCCCTTTTGCAGCACATAGGGCATGGAATATTAATAGCTGCGGTCCAAGGGACGAAGTTGCACGGCAATTCAACCTTGAAACAAGTGTGCTACTCAGAGGTGAAAACCGTATGGTAGTTGGTGACTTTAACGCGCACCACGATCTTTGGCACTCAAGCCTGTCAAATGATCGTAGGGGAATACATCTGGCTGAGCAGATACACGATTCGACATTCTGCACAATGAACGACGCCGCACCCACCAGGATTATGGGCAGCTGCTGCAGCTCGCCAGATATAGCAATTGTCAGCGCTGGTCTGATAAAAGGCGATCATGGCGACCTATGCTGACCCTAGCATCAGACCATCTGCCCGTAGTCATCCCGATTGATAAACCTGACAACTTTGCTTCAGTGGATTACCGGACCTATGTCAAATTTTCCAAAGCTGACTGGAAAGGCTTCGCGGATGTTACTGAAGGCGCCTTCACTGCACTGCCCATACCAACCGACATTCACGTAGGTGAACATAAATTCAGCAGGGTTGTAGGATGTATTAAGGATCCACGTCCGAACTTTCCTGCTGAAGCGGCTGTTCTAGCCGATGAGCGCGACAACCTCCGTCAGGCCGATTCCGGAAATATCCGTATCAGGGATCTCAATTCAGAGATTCGGCAACTTGTGAACGTACATAAACGGAAGAAATGGGAATAGCATTTGAAGACCTGCAACTTCGTCTCTGGTGTGAACAAGCTTTGGTCAACCGTGAGGTCGTTGTCCAACCCGACGAAGCATGACGACAGAGTCGAAATAGACTTTGCTGACCACGCTTCGTCGGACCCGGAGCGATGTGCGAGCTATTTTAGCCGGCAGTTCATTCTGCAACCTCCGGTGGATAAAGCCAAATGTCGAGTGACCAGAAGGCTGCACAAAATGCCAAAACCCAGTGCTCCTCTCGTTTTCAACAGCGGGGACGTAAGCGTAGCCAGCGGGAAGGCGAAAGCCTCAAAAGCCATTGAACCCGACGGAATATTCATGATGATGCTTAAAAATTTGGGTCCTGCGGGAGTAGCGTAGCTAACAGAGGTCCTCAACCTGTCTATGGCCACTCTCGTAATTCCAGACATCTGGAAGATGGGGAGAGTGGTCCCGCTGCTCAAACCGGGGAAACCAGCCAACAAAGGAGAGTCTTATCGCCCGATAACCCTCTTTTCCCCGGTAGCGAAGATACTCGAAGCCCTGCTACTCCCGTATTTTATGAACCACCTGACCCCAGCGAAGCATCAGCATGGGTTCCGTAAAGTGCATAGCATAACGCATAGCATAAACGGTTATCTCGCCGAACTTGCTCGCTTCTTCACTGCAAGGAGCCTTGCCCTATCCTCTGCGAAATCTTCGGAAACCCTATTTACCACCTGGACGAAGGAGGTCAGACTGCAACTGGGCATTCACGTTGATGGCGTAACAATACCGACGGTGAATAACCCGAAAACCCTCAGAGTTAGCTTCGACAGTCTGCTCTCCTTGCCGGCGCATCCAACCGCAATTGTCGACAGAGTACAGACAACAATGTCCTCAAGTCGCTGGGCGGCAGCACTTGGGGCAAAGATAAATAAACGTTGTTGGCAACATATAAGGCAATTGGCCGCCCGCTTCTAAATTATGCAGCGCCCGTGTAGTCGCCTGGGACTAGCAGGACGCAGTGGATGAAGCTACAGACTTGCCAGAACACGGCACTACGAACGGCGACTGGATGCCTCCCGATGACGCCCCAACACCACCTACACGACGAGGCCCAGATGCTCCCAGTCAAGGAGCATAATACAATGTGCAGTTCTTTGTGGGGAGCCACAGACGTGGTCAGCCCAACAAACAGCTGCTTGCAGAAGAGGCCTCGCCGAGGCACGTCAGGAGGAATCTCGACGAACTGACGGACGAAGTCCAGAGGTTTATTAAACAAGCTCTGGACCCGTCAACCTACCGACAGGCCTTGAACAGCATTCACAGGGAGTCAGTCTCGAGTTATGTAGACTCCCGCCCTGTGAATGCCGTTCTAGACACACAACTACCGGACGTGGACGGAACAGAACATTGTCTGCTTCGGGGACCCGCACTACAATAGCCCAACTTCGCTCTGGCTATTGCAGCAGGCTAAACTCTTACCTGAGCAGAATCAACGAGGCTGTGCCCAACCAATGCCCGGCATTTGGAGAGTCGCCACATGACTCTCGGCACCTCTCCCCATGTCCTGAAAACCCCACTCAGCTGACGCTTCTGCCCCTATGGACAGACCCTGTGGAAGTCGCACAGTTCCTGGGCCTCCCCTAGCTGAAATGGACGACAACGTTGACGGATGAACCGACCCGAGCGGGGCTTAGTAGCCGCTAAAACAACAAAAACATGGAGTGGATTCATTACTGGAGGACGGGGAAGAGCAGGAGCCCAATATAAGGGATGTCGAAATGTCTGACCCGACAGAGTTTCCTGCAGATGCAGAATTAGAATTAGCCTTTGAAGGCAGTAAACCGCTCGACAAATATGAGAAATAAAAAGGAGCACCAATGCTTGTGCGTATCCTTTCTGCAACAAGATAGTGGTCCGAGTCGATGTTTGGTCTTCGGAATGTGCGTACATCACAAACATTGGAAGCATGCCTTCACATGTCACAACATGTCGGAGACAGCCACGTGGCTTGAGGGAGCTTTTTTGAAATTTAGCACTCCCAACTACCATTTTTGGGCCTTAGCGAAGGTGCACAGTCTCGGTCCGATATCAGACATTCCGTCGTAAAATTGTTTGAGATCGCCAAGCACGATTTTGCTATCGTGACGGAGGCATATCCTGAAAACTCTCGCTTTGATTCGGATTACAGCGAGACAGTCGTCGACTAAGGTGAACGACAGTATTCCGCGACGGGGTCTCACTCTAGTCTTTTATACGTCTGTCATGGTCATCAGAAAATAAGGGATTTTCATCAGAGGCTGAATCCAAAGCCCACCAGATTAGCTCGATTCCGAATGAGTGTTCAGTTACTAGTTCGTGTAAACACTGGAAGTCGTAAGCTGCGAGGCCGGATGCAGAATTATCAATTTTCCGCACAGCGTGGTGAACGGTAATCACAAGGCCCGAAGAAGCGAGTAGCTGGACATTTCTGCTTATTCTACGTACATGAAATAACACGTAAAACCCGGTAAACGCAAGTAGCGTCTGCCAAAAAAAAAGCAAAAGCCCAAAGTGCCTGGAACACAGGTAAAAAAGTGTATGTGCATCCTTTGTGACCGGAATAACTTGTATCGTTATCTAAATGTGAAAAGATGCCCAAGTCCCTTCCTTGAAATTATTCAAAAAATCTATGCAGTTTGACATTATCTGTCATTCTGAATCAAATACTAAATTTTGAAAAAAGTGGACTTGGCACCTTTCACCTTGATCATGTGGTGGCTTTGTTGGTTTTTGTTGTTAATTCTATTTTTAGAATATCTAACTTTTAGGAGTGTTCGTCCTTAAGTTATTTGTTTGTTTGTTATTTTTGGCCATCTAACAATTATTGTTCGAGCGGGGCAATTTAGGGGCCGAAAACCCTCGTGATTTCGGCAACGGGGATCAATGGGGGAGCCAGTTCTTTAAGACAATCTATTTAATTAAGTATCAACTAATGCACTAGTCTCCAAAGGTATAAAAGAAGATTTGTACAGTATATAATATTTACACTTTTATTGAGATAAGGTTGTATTGTCCAAAACAAATGACTCACCTGAGGTATCGCTGGCTGTCGAATCAGAAAATAGAAGGAGACTATAGTGACTTGCCGCATTTATAGGCTCCACAGAAGGTGGAATCTGGCAACGGGATCGACTAACAGGACTCGTGCCAAAAGGGAGATAACGTAACGAGTCCTGTCGGGGAGTGATTAGAAGCGACACCTCTCGGTGAGATTTGTATGCTAAACTTAAGCTTAAAATGCAGGCCTAAACATGCCGCCCGCCTTGCAGGATCGCTGCAATATAAAATAAACAAATTCACTAATCCAAAATTCAAAAATTCATTTTTGTTTAAATGCTAAGACTGGTCGGCCTCTTCTTCAGCTCCAGCCATAGGGGTTGCTCCTGATATGACCCATCCGAATATCGTATTCTGCGTTGCTGGTCTGGTGGGTGTCGCGGGCATCAAACCCGGACGCAAACTTACCGCATATGCGTCGGCTCCCAATATCATTGATATCACACTCGAGCGGTAAAAGGTTGGATCGGCTAAGCGCAGATTGTCGAACTCGTCCGCCACACGCGCGTCGACTGTGCGCTCTGGGGCGGTTCGCGTCAGGCTCGGTATTACCCTTGCCCGGATTTCTAACCTCTCATTCCACCCTTTCAGGGTTAAAGTGCAATGGTCACTTTCGCTGCGCGGTAATGCGTGCAACCTCCGTGCGAGGGCTCTCGTGATTTCCGATTGAGGTTGCCCTGGGTCGACGATGGCCCGAACAGACTGGCTTCTTCCCCTGGACAGCACTCTTAGCAGCACCGTAGGAATGAGGACAGATGAGCCCTGAACACGTCGGATGGATCCACGGATTCGCTCCCGGGCATCTCTCATACCCCGGCGATGCCGCGGTTGCGGATTAGGTCTTCGTTGTCGAGACTGTCGACGCCTTTTTCCCGTTGAACCGGCGGGGTGCTGTATCGCCGACCGGATACCCGACAGAGGTGGTCTGAGTATCGGTGGCTCGCTCGTGTCAGACGAACCTTCATGCACTTGCTGGATGTCTTCATCTATTTCCAGTACCTCCGCACTGGACTCCGTGAATTCCCGAGCACGGTATGGGCGGGGTTGCCGTCTTTGCCGAACGTCCGTCTCGTTGAGGTCGAGTGGCACGCCTTCCTCACGTCTGGGAATTTCCCACAGGTGGAGCAGACTGTGGTGCCGTTCTCGGCAACGGTCGCAGTTGCGCGTTGACGGACAGCTACTGGCCATATGACGTGACGACAGGCAGTTAGCACAGTGGCGACACAGGTGGACAGCACGCTGTCTCTCCTCGGGCTCCACTCGACGAAGCTGGCGGCAGAATTGCAAAAGGTGGTTGTGCTTGCAGATAGGGCATCGATGCTGCTTTTGAGTAGCGTTGTTGTTGGCTCGAACCATATTGTAAATTTTTCTGGAAAGAAAGAACTTGTTAATTTGGGTTTACTAACGGTAGTCGCACTAATTTCACGATTGGTCGTGTAATTATGCCTCGCGTTGTACGTATTTCTACGACTCGCACGCGTTTATCTTGACCTAAAAAAACCTTAACAACTCTGCCAAGTCGCCATTCATTCGGGGGTAGGTTATCCTCTTTGATAACCACGAAATCATCGACTTCGATGTCTCGTTGGGGGTGTTGCCACTTGACTCTCTTGTGTAACTCCTTTAGGTATTCCTCTTTCCATCGCCGGCAAAATCCTTGATGAATTGCCTTTATCTTTTGCCATCGGTTTACGATTGACAGCGGGTTCCCGTTAATTTCGGCAATCGCGAGTAACGGGGTGCCAATCAGAAAATTTCCTAGGGTGAGGGGTTCTGTGGATTCGGGGTTGTCGGAAAGCGGACTAATTGGTCGCGAATTTAGGCAGGCTTCTATCTTTGCTAGCAAATTGGAAAACTCCTCTATTGTAAAACGCATGGTATTGGCCACTTTACGGAAGTGTATTTTAAAACTCTTCACTCCTGCTTCCCACAGCCCTCCCATATGTGGGGCTTCCGGTGCCAGTCGATTTCTTGATGAGCATACGACTGGGTGGTTAGGCGGGAAACTTCGGCTATAAAGTTTCGGAAGTCCTGGCTTAATGCTTTATTAGCTCCTACAAAATTCGTACCGTTGTCCGAGTACACACTCCGAGGCCAACCGCGCCTTGCCACAAACCTTGAAAATGCCGCTATAAAGGTGGAAGCCGATAGATCACTCGTTGCTTCCAGGTGTATTGCCTTCGTCGCGAAGCACACGAAAACGCAAGCATATCCCTTGGTTATAAGACACGCTCTGCTGGTATAGTTTTTTATCTCGAACGGGCCAGTGAAATCCACGCCAGTATTGGTGAAAGGCCGGGAAATTTCCGTTCGTTCAGGCGGGAGTGCTGCCATAAGTTGCTCTCGTGTCTTTTTTCTGTAAATAAGGCAAACTTTACAATTATGTATAACGCTTTTTATTAAATTTTTCATCCATATGATCCAAAATTCTGCTCTCAGAAGTCTCAGCATGAGTTGATTTCCTCCATGCAGGAAAATCAGGTGTGAGAATCTGACTAAAAGTCGATAAAATTGGCAATCGTGCGGTAAAATTACAGGGTAGCGTTCATTATATGGCAGCTCCGCTAGCGCCAGTCCCCCTCAAACTCTCATGATTCCATTTCTATCGAGAAAGGGATTGAGATGCCTCAAGTGCATCTGGTGCCTGGTCTTGATGCCTCAAGTGCCTGGTATTCATTGGAGTAGCATCGCTTCTGCGCTAAGAGAATCAAGCGCATTTTTACCTGGCGGATTTCATCGGAAGTCACTTGGGTCGTTTCCTCTCGGTGGATCAATTTGTGTACGGGATGCGTTTTGTAATAAAACTGAAAAACCCGTGCTAATACCCGCAGTGCTCGAGAGAAATCGGAAAATCTTTCCAAAGGGTCCGACGGCTGTGTGGTGATTGTATGAACGCGCACGGCTTTTTGCTCTAAATCCGTTCCATGGACCTCTCATCCATCTGTTTTGGCCATTCCGATGGTTGTTCTTTCAACCACCACCCTGCCCTGCCACCAAAGTGTGCTCTTTACCAGTTATTGGGGTGCGACGCCGCGGCTGCCGAGGTCTGCTGGGTTATCATTCGAATCCACATGATTCCATCCTCTCACACCAACCAGTTCATCGATTTTTGCGATCCGATTCGCCACGAAAGTGGTCCAACAACAAGGAGGCTTCCTGAGCCACGAGAGCACGATGGTGGAGTCGGTCCACTTGTAGACCACTGGCTGGGCTACGTCAAACTGCGAAAGTAAAGCATTTATTAGTTCTGCCAAAAGTAGTGCCCCGCACAACTCTAATCGCGGTAGAGAGACGGTTTTTACTGGGGCTACTTTTGTTTTACCTACAAGTAAATTTACACCCGGGGTCTTATCTGAATTACGTTCGCGTACTCTTACATACAACGCTGCCGCATATGCCTTCTCTGAGGCATCACAAAATCCATGAAACTCAATTTCATTCCAAGGTGTGAAATTGATCCACCTTGGAATTTTAATCTCTGAAATACGGATATAATTTCTAAGAAAGTTCTCCCACCGCTGGTAAAGGTTTCGAGGTAGGCTATCATCCCAATCTATCTTGGTTAGCCATATGTCTTGCATAAGAATTTTCGCCTCTACCACAATGGGGCCCAACCACCCTGCAGGGTCAAATAATTTTGCCACACACGATAAAACCTCCCGTTTGGTGTAGCACGGTTTTATTGGGATCTCTTGCACGTTGAAGTAAAACATGTCGTGAGCAGCATTCCATCGAATTCCCAACATTCTCGCCTCGCTCACATCGTCGATTTCCTTCAGAAGATGAGCCTTTGGCAAAGCTGACAGGATTTCCCTGGAGTTCGATGTCTACTTCTGGAGTGGAAATCCAGCTCCCTTCAGCGCATCTATGAGTTCATTGCGCGTGCGAATTGCTGTCTCGGTACCATGAGCTCCAGCAAGTACGTCGTCCACGTACAAATGCTGCTTTAAAACCCTGGAAGCTAATGGAAACTGCAAACTAACGTCTTCTGCTAATTGGAGAAAAGTTCTTATTGCCAGATACGGGGCACAGTTGACACCAAACGTCACCGTTTGCAACTCATAATCCACCAGCGCCTCATTTTGGGATTATCTGAAAATAATTCTATGGTATAGCGTGTTATCTGAATGCATCTGAATCTGCCTATACATCTTCTCGTTGTCGGCGTTGAAAACATATTTGAAAAATTGCCACTTCAATAGCAAGACGACGAGATCGGCCTGCAAAACTGGGCCTGGGTAGAGCACATCATTTAAACTTGCCCCATTCGAAGATGGACTTGATGCATTGAACACCACTCGAACCTTGTTAGTGGTGCTGTCCGGTTTGATGACTGCATGATGAGGCAAGTAGTATGTCCCTGATAAAGGCTCACTTACGGTGCTCTCCTTTGCCTTCATATGACCGAGCGTAATGTATTCTCGTAACACATGATGATATTCCTCATCTCTGGTCTACTCATCATCGATGCTCCGTGGCGAACAAATTGATGCGCTGCACTCGTCCGCAAATATCCAAGACTGATATCTGCTGGGAGCTCCTGTCGAAACGGTAATGCTACTACATAACGACCCTGTCATTTCTCAGCGTTGTCTTTGCGAAATGTTTCTCACAAAACGCTTCTTCAGGAGTAAGCTGTTTTTTACTCGGAACTTGCTCAAGTTCCCAGAAAAGGGTTAGCTGAGAGCTGGAAATTTCATTGAAAAAAGACATACAGGAAGCACCTGTCCTAGTAGTCTGAGGAACAGGACCTGTCAATACCCAACCAAAAACTGTCTCCTGTGCCAAAAGGGTACCCAAAATATGTTTCTTAATTTTTTCTTTCATAATAGCTGGAAGTTAACATCGGCTAATTCAATAGGGGGCAGTAGATCAAGATCTGCTTGGTCAACTGAAATCTGGTGGAGGTTTCCTGTCAGTTGGGGTAGAATCAGGCCTCTTGCCTCAATTCTAAACTGGGGTTCGCACGACCTGCATGCAGGCGGCGTAAAATTGGTATGATGGGCCGTTATTTTTTTTCCAAACGGCACCGCTGGTGCTCGAATTTGTCCTACCTTAGGCACTCGTGTGCTTTGAATATCCGAAACTGTTTCTAAGGTCTGATACCTACTCGAAAGGGAGTTATCCAAATCCTTCCACCTCGGAATTTCAGCTTTGTCAACGATTCCCTGCTCCCAAAGCTAAAGTGTTGTCTGGTAATCTGCTGGAAACTAAAAACACAAATATAGCATCCCAGTTCGCGATATCAATGCCATATATTTGCAGGACTGCGATACAATTATTCACTGTCCGCTGCAAATTTTTAATATCCGTACCACGCTCAACTGTTACCGTGGGCAATTTAAATAATGTCTTCAACTGGCTATTGACCATAACTCTTTTATTTTTTAATAACGATCGCTCAAGTTTTGCCACGCAATCGCAAAACCATCATTGGTCAACGAGGACTTTTTCACGATGTCCTTGGCTTCCCCACGGGTCTTTTGATTGAGGTGGTACAATTTTTCAACCGGAGTTAACCGGGAATTATTTATATAAATGGCCGTGAATAAATCCCTAAAGGATGGCCACGCCATATAATCACCATAAAAAATTTCCGTATCCCATGGAGGAAGGTGAAGGCTTGACCGCAGTATTAGCTCAGGCTCACGGTTCATGGGGTTAAACGTTGAGGAGCTTGGCTGAGCAAAAGTCAAATTATGAATGGTTTCACCCATCAACGCCGCACAAGTCAGGTATGCTAAATAGCAATCCTGGTATTTACATTTGGCTAAACTCATGGCCACAACACCCGTATTGTCTTCAGACAAATTCCGCGAATAAGAATCGAAAGAATCTTTGACTTTTGCCCACAGTGCTTTAAGCTCCTCCTTCTGCATCTCAAGCGAAAAAACAGAGTGATTTGCACCTGGAGTCTGATTAAACCGCTCTTCAAACTCTATTAGTGCATCACAAGCGCGAGAAAAATCACTAGCATTCGCCATTTTTAGAGAAAAACGTTTATTTATTATTGACTTTAAACTTTAAATTTACTCACAATCAATTAATACAAAAAAAAAAGATTAATTTCCTACGGTGCTTAATCCACTGGTTTTGTGATGACCAGCTGATGGGGAGTCCAATGAGTGTTGCTCGTGAGAATATATCTTAAAGAGCTTTCTTTGAGATAATTTCTCACCCCAGCTACACTCGTTCGGTCAGGCCTTGATGTTTGCGCAGCTGCACACACACTTAAGCACTTATTTAAAATTTTTATAATTTTTTATTTTTTATTTATTTTTATTTTTTTTTCCACTAAATTGATGTGATCCCGGTACTTTCGCCGCGTACCAGCACACCGCAAATTAAAACAAATCGCGCCTGACTTGAATATACGTGGCGAATCTCAAAGGTTTACATTTTCGTGCAGCTTACTGTTTTAGGACTTTATATCTTGCTCCCGCGATGGGCCACTTGGTGGAGGCCTTGCTCTAAGTTTGTTGCTCCCGCGGTGGGCCACTTGGTGGGGGCCTTGCTGTATGTTTATTGCTCCCGCGGTGGGCCACTTGGTGGGGGCCTTGCTGTATGTATAACTCCCGCGTTTGGCCACTTGCTGGGGGCCTTGCTGTGTGTTTTGCTCCCGCGGTGGGCCACTTGAGCGTGTTGCTATTGCTGCTAGTTGCTGCTGATGACGTTTGGTCCTGGTCCGGTCCTGCGAACGAGACTCAGATACAAATTTAATATAAAATTTTATTTATTTTTGCTCAGCACCCTGCTAATCAGGGACTTTCACCGCACTTGCACTGCCCTGCTAACCTGGACCTTCACTTGCAAGGGGTTTTCTTGCGAATTCGCTCAGTGCCCTGCTAATCAGGGACTTTTACTGCACCTGCACTGCCCTGCTAATCAGGACATTCACTTGCAAGCGGATTTTTTGCATTTATCGCTCACTGCCCTGCTAATCAGAGACTTTCACTGCACTTGCGCTACCCTGCTAATCAGGACTTTCACTTGCAATCGGATTTTTTGCGTTTATCGCTCACTGCCCTGCTAATCAGGGACTTTCACTGCACTTGCACTGCCCTGTTAATCAGGACTTTCACTTGCAAACGGATTTTTGCGTTTATCGCTCACTGCCCTGCCAATCAGGGACTTTCACTGCACTTGCACTGCCCTGCTAATCAGGGACTTGCACTTTTTCAGAAATTTTCTCGTATTGCGCTCGTTTCCCCTGCTTTTTAGGGTCATTTACCGCACTTTCACTGCCCTGCTAATCAGGGACTTGCACTTTTTCAGAAATTTTCTCGTATTGCGCTCGTTGCCCTGCTTTTTAGGGTCTTTTACCGCACTTTCACTGCCCTGCTGTCAGGGACTTTCATTTATTTAAGCACTTTTTCGTGTCTTTTAATTTTTACTTGCACTACTATATATATATATATATATATATATATATATATACATATATATATTAGGAACGTTGGCCGTTGAAGTAGAGTAGCGGGATTTTACCGCTTGCTAGCTGAGTTCCGCTACTCAGCGAATATGTGGTCCGGACCACGTTTGGACCACGCTTTTCAGTGCCTCCTTTACACGCTAATTTGAGGTTAAGCTTATAGGGAACTTACATGAGGCGATTTCACAGGAACCTTTTAGTTGAATGGTGCAGTTGCCTGGCCTTTCACTGAAAACGGGTCAGCTACCTTCTTTCGTTCAACTTTTTTGATTCAACCATTCGCCTGTGAAAGTTGAATCATGCAAATTCCCTATTATTTTCACTCACCTGGTTATATTTTGCGAGTGCACCTTTTTGCCGCTTCCAGCGTTCCAAAGGGGACTCACCTCGCTCCAAATTTGCCGGAACCAGTTCCTTTTGTGGATTTTTTTAATTTTTTCCTCCTCGGTGTCGGTTTGCTGGCACAAGTTGTTTTGGTTTTTTGTTTGCAAATGGCCGTCTGCGTGAAATGTCACATTCAGCTTCTTTCATGCCGGCTCATTCACAATAGTGTGCGCTAATAAAACTTTACCAATGGGACTTGACGAGAGTTTTTTTTTTAAGTAAATTCAGCTGAGACATGATTATCTTAAAAATCCGGCTCGAAGAACCATGTTCGAGCGTGGCAATTTAGGGGCCGAAAACCCTCGTGATTTCGGCAACGGGGATCAATGGGGGAGCCAGTTCTTTAAGACAATCTATTTAATTAAGTATCAACTAGTGCCCTAGTCTCCAAAGGTATAAAATATGATTTTTATACAGTATATAATATTTACACTTTTATTGAGATAAGGTTGTATTGTCCAAAACAAATGACTCACCTGAGGTATCGCTGGCTGTCGAATCAGAAAATAGAAGGAGACTATAGTGACTTGCCGCATTTATAGGCTCCACAGGAGTTGGAATCTGGCAACGGGATCGACTAACAGCACTCGTGCCAAAAGGGAGATAACGTATCGAGTCCTGTCGGTGAGATTTGTATGTTAAGCTTAAGCTTAAAATGCAGGCCTAAACTATTATATTCAACAATTTTATTGAGCTAGAGGCCGTTTTTTTAATGAAAACTATTGTGGAAAAATTAACAGTAATTTATAAATGGTAGAACTGATAGCTATTTCGGAAATCACCACATTTCCTCATCAGACTTCTTCAGCGGGATTCGAACCGACGACCCCAGCTGACTCAGCCAGTTGCCTACGCACTGTGCTAAGTTCACCTTATAAACTTCTGTTGCTTTTACCACTTTTTCATGTAAACCAACTACAATCAAGCGCAGCTATTCCGCTGCAATTCACACTTGATCTAGTGGTTGTTGGTTTGGTTGGTTTTCGTTATTAATTCTATTTTTAGAATATTTAACTTTTAGGTGTGCTCGTCCTTCAGTTTTTGGTTTGTTTGTTATTTTTGGCCCTATAACATTTATATTCAATAATTTTATTGAGCGTTAGGTATTTTTTTAATGAAAACTATTGTGGAAAAATTAACAATAATTTATAAATGGTAGAAGTAGACCACATTTCCTCATCAGACTTCTTCAGCGGGATTCGAACCGACGACCCACAGTGTTTCGACTATATGGAGGCAGGTAGAGAAAAGTCATGGTGACAGTTGATTAAAAACCCAGTTGGACCATGAGAGGGAAAAGTAAAAGTCATAAATACCAAATTTTACATTATTTACTCACCACCCTTCTTATTTCTTAATTCTTGATTTTCAGCTTCTTTTTGCATAATTTCGCGAAAAGAATTTTTCGAACAATAAAAAAATCCCACCAAATATTGGGAAAAAAGAGTATATACACTTAAGTCATTTAATCTTATAACCTATGTTTTCTGAGAGTGAAAAGCAGGAAAAAAATAACCAAAATTCCATCACATTTGGCTACTGGGCCCACATTTTTTGTGAGTTTTGGACGTCATAGCGATCCAATCTTCCCCATATTTAATATTTAGGTTTTTCTAATCAAAGAGAGAGGAGAAACGAAATTTTATCGAAATCGGATGAAATTTAATGTCTCCGCCCACAAGAGTAGAGGGCGTGGCAATTATTCCATCTTTCCAAATTTCTTAATTCTCTATTTCCAAGTAAAACTAGAGCAAATGTCAAGTTTCCGTGAAATCGGTGCAGGTGTACCTTTATTTCCACCTGCCTCCATATAGTCGAACCACTGTGCGACCCCAGCTGACTCAGCTAGTTGCTTAAGCACTGTGCTAAGTTCGCCTTTTAAACTGTTGTTGCTTTTTCCAATTTTTCATGTGAGCCAACTACAATCAAGCGCAGCTATTCCGCTGCAGTTCACACTTGATCATGTGGTTGTTGGTTTTAGTTACTAGCTCTATTTTTAGAATATTTAATTTTAGGTGTGCTCGTCCTTATATCATTTGTTTGATTGTTTTTTTTGCCTTATAACAATGGGCGCGCTTCTAAGACGTAGCTGTGGTTAAACTGTTAAGTGTTTGTCTTCGAAACGCACAGTTGAGTAGTTCCGCTCAGCTCAATAGTTGGCAACTTTCCGCCATTTTTTCAAGCGGAAAATTTTTACGCTACCTAAACTCAAGGTGTTGGACTTAGCCTAAACAGATGATCGTAAAGACTTACGCCGCTTGTATTAAATTAAACGCCGCTTTGTTAGGTGGCAGTTGCAAACAAATTTATTCTATTTTATATTTTTGATGTTATAAAGATACTAAAATATTTTATACTAATACCACGTTTCTAAATATATGTTTTTAAGATGTTTACTATATAACTATACACTGTTTAACTCATTATACCGTTGAAGGATTCTTTCAACATGGCGGCGGCTCAGCGTTGAATTCTAAATACTATCGGCGCAACTATCTCTAACTAGACTAACTACGTCTTATAAACGCGCCCAATTATACTTAACAATTTTATTGAGCTTAAGGCCATTTTTTAACGAAAACTATTGTGGAAAAATTAACAATAATTTATAAATAGTAGAAGTGATAACTATTACGGAAACCACCACATTTCCTCATCAGACATCTTCAGCGGGATTCGAAACGACGACCCCAGTTCACTCAGCCAGTTGCCTACGCACTGTGCTAAGATCGCCTTATAAACTAATGTTGCTTTTTCCACGTGTTCATGTATGCCAACTACAATCAAGCGCAGCTATTCCGCTGCAATTGTCACTTGATCATGTGGTTGTTGGTTTTCGTTATTAATTCTATTTGCAGTGCATAGGGAACTGGCTGAGTCAACTGGGGTCGTCGGTTCGAATCCCGCTGAAGAAGTCAGATGAGGAAATGTGGTGATTTCCGAAATACTTAGCTGTTACTTCTACCCTTTATAAATTATTGTTAATTTTTCCACAACAGTTTTCATTAAAAAAACAGCCCAAGCTCAATAAAATTGTTGAATATAATTGTTATAAGGCAAAAGTAACAAACAAACAAATAACTTAAGGACGAGCACACCTAAAAGTTAAATATTCTAAAAATATAATTAATAATGAAAACCAACAACCACGTGATCAAGTGTGAATTGCAGCGGAATAGCTGCGTTTGATTGTAGTTGGCTCACATGAAAAAGTGGAAAAAAAGCAACAACAGTTTAAAAGGCGAACTTAACACAGTGAGAAGGCAACGGGCTGAGTCAGCTGGGGTCGTCGGTTCGAAACCCGCTGAAGAAGTCTGATGAGAAAATGTGGTGATTTCCGAAATAGCATTCACTTCTAAGAGATAAGAGATAAGAGATCAGATAACAGGTAAGAGGAAAATAGCCAAAGTTGGTCAAAATGTCTTTTTTCCATCGAATCCAAAAAATTGCTTCTATGTTGTTTGAGAAGCTCTCCTACCATGAAATAAATAATAGATTAATGGGTTTGAAACCTACTTTTTTATTTAAAGTGGTGTTTTTATTTTTTCTCTCTGACCGCAGTTATGATTAATTCCAAAAATTATTAAATAAATTCAATGT
Organism: Rhagoletis pomonella; assembly: GCF_013731165.1. Taxonomy (NCBI): domain Eukaryota; kingdom Metazoa; phylum Arthropoda; class Insecta; order Diptera; family Tephritidae; genus Rhagoletis; species Rhagoletis pomonella. The sequence continues at coordinate 9,239 of NW_023461079.1, read as the reverse complement.
AATGTAGAATAAAAATATAGGTATCAAATGCAATAGGAAATTTCTTTAGAATTTAAAAAATTTAAATTTTTTGGATTCACAAGGACGAATAGGTAATTTTTAAGCTGAAAAATTAAGAAGAACGAACTTTGAGGATGTTATCGAGTTTATATAAACCCTTAACATATAATTTTTTCAAAAACACATATTGCGAAATTTCAAGGATGAAATTTTAAAATGAAATTTTCAGTTTTTACCAGCCCTTCTGCACCAGAAACTTGAATAGGGTTAAATTCTACAGGCTTTCCTTATTAATTTTATACCCATACTTCTTCTCTAAGCACATTTCTCTGAATTATTTAAATCATTTTTGAATTACTGACGTAAGAGTTAAAAACTAAAAATGCAATTTTACAATATTCGGCTTATGGTTTCGCGAATATATTGATATTTATGTTTAAAATTTACTATCGCGCGGTGTTATATGTATAATGAACTTCATATTTATAAAAATTTTTAATTATTAAATAAAAACGAAATTAAGCCAATACTGGTCAAGAAAAGGAGTTTCTATTATTACCATCAGTGCAAATTACAAATCCCGAAAATCCCGGGATTCTTGGCAAGTACCTTAAAAAGTCCGGGAACAAAATATTAAAATCAAATAGAAACGTTATTGATCTTACTATAAACGTCATCGAAAGTACTGTATATTGGTAAATATTCAATTCAATTACGCGCTTATTAAAATGACCTCGTTCGTACTGAAAAAGCATCCGTGAAATGAATAATCAAGACAAAAACTAAAAAAAAAAATTAATTTGCATGTTGCCTGCAGTGTAATTCGAACCCGATCATCTCCGGATATCAACAACTTTTGGCAAGCATCTTTGCGCACTCAGCTACACACAGACATATAAATTTGCTTTCAAATGTTGAATATCCATCAACACCACAGCACGCGATTTGTACGGATAAACATGTATGTATCATGTATGTATGTGTGTGTTGTCACCGCTCACAGAGCGGCTCTCTGCATTCTTGGGGTGCGTATGTACACGTACATATACGTACTCAGATGTGAACAGTACTGTTTGACGTCAAATACGTGCGTAATAAATTTGGTATGAAAATATTATTTTTAAATACGCACATTTTTAAACGATAATCAAATATAAAGTATTCATTTTTACTATGCATTATTTCCCTCAGTGTACGTATTTACTCATACACTTTTATATATACATACATATGTAAAACTTACACACGCATTTTGATTTAAAACAATTTGTCAATATTTTATGCTTTTGAAGTGAAGCTTCTTAGGCGGCGGTATCGCAAAAATGGAGTGAAATCATATTAGGGATGTTGCGAATGTGGAATTTTAGACATCCGCGAATGCGGATGGGGATGCGAATGCGGATGTCAAGTATTTTTAAGAAATAATTTAGGTGAGTAAATTAGGTGATTTAGTTAAATAAAAATGGAAAGGTTAGTAATTTTGAATAATGTTGTTTTAGTACTTGAATTTAGAAATTGGAATAATGTATTTAATAAAAACTCTTTAAATGGTCGTAAATCAAACCTGCGCCACTAAATAACTACTGGCATCACGGCAAGATCTTTGTTTAAACGGTGACAGGTAACAAGATCAAAAGAAATTAGGTCAATTGACTTTATTTCCCACCATTTGAATAGACTTTATAAAATAGAAAATTTTAGTTGAGAAAAAGAAGTGAACCCAAAGGGTTTCACAAAAATGTATTGAAATTTTAGTTTTTATACAAAAGTGCCATTTTGACACTTTGTGCCAAATTGAAGAATTAAGTGCAATTTGAAGTAAAATAGGGACAAATTTGAGTCAAGTTGGCTTAACTGCTACCAATAACTTACAAATATAAAAATGTGAAATATCGAGGGCTTGAATTCATTAATTTGCAATTTGCACAAAAACTAATTTGTGATTTTAGAAACCATCTGGGACTTATTACCTGTCGTTATATAAGGTAGCATTAATATCACCCATGACAGGTAAAGCTTAGGTGGATTTTTATCAGAATCTCATCTTTGTGAAAAGTGTGCAAATATAGGGTATTATTGAATATAAGCCCTCGATGTTTAAAATATATAAAAATTTTATTTCAACGTATACAAAAAATAAATCTACCTCCGTTACAGCGCGGTAGCGCGTAGGCGTAGCGTGACGTGGTGTGCGCGCCGGTCGCGCGTGGTACGCGGTTCGTGACTTGTTTTTTTTTTTTTTTTTTTTTCGTAGGAGAGGGAAATGCTTTATGCACTGGCCGGGGGCGCTAGTCTCTATACTACCTTCCCCGAGTGTGGGACTCCCACCGAAGCGTGTTGGGCTACCCACTAAAACCCAATCTCCCACCGCTCGCGCAAGAATCCCGCATCTGGCACCGCAATTCTGCATGTCTTCAGATGCAGGAGCACGCTTTTAGAGCCTTGGGGCTGCTCTTTTGTAGGGGCGTTTCATTCGAGTGTCCTCAGTAGACAACCGTCCTCTCGTTTGCATCGGAGTAGGGATTTCACGTATCTCGCAACTGCTTCCCACTTTTCTGCGCTGGAGATCATTACCCCAACTATATTGTTCGGAGTTATGTCTCCGTGTCTTTCTTCCAACATTCTGCGCGAAATCAAGAAGTGTTCGCAGGTGAAGAATGTGTGGTACACGTTATCCTCGACGTTTCCACAGTAGTGACAGAGCGGTGAGTCCACCCTTCCCATTCTATGAAGATATTCTCGGAAGTAACCATGACCGGTGAGGAATTGCGTCAGGTAGAAATCGACTTCCCCATGTGGTCTGTTCAGCCATGTTTGAAGGTCGGCTATCAGGGAGGGCATCCATCGACCTTTTGTGCTCGCGTTCCAGTTTTGTTGCCACTGCTGAATCAGTTACTCGCGCGCCCTTGCCGCGGCAGCTGCTCGACCTATCTCGGCACTGAGATTGTAAATCTCTTTTCGCTCGTAAGCAAGTAGCTCAATTGGCATGACGCCAGAAATAACTAGAACCGCGTCCGCGGACACTGTACGGTATGCAGAAGCAATGCGTAGTGCCCCTCTGCGCTGTACCGAAGACATTTGAATCCGGTATTTTTTGATTTTAAATGCGTCAGCCCATATTTCTGCCCCGTGCAGGAGCACCGATTGGGCCGCTATCATCAGAAGCTTCCTGCGGCATGGCTTCGGGCCGCCCACGTTCGCCATCAGCCGTGCTCTGCGCAGCTTTTTCACATACTCCATGGATGTGTTCCCAGAATGTGAGTTTGCTGTCAAGCTTCACCCCTAGGTATTTTGTAGACCTAGAAGTCGTCACGGGTTGAGGTCCGACCATTATATTTATAATTGTTGGGATCCGTTTCCTGGTGAGGAGCACGATCTCCGTTTTGGCTGTAGCCAATTGCAGACCGTGATCGCTCATCCATCCACTGACGTTGCGCATGACCTGGTTTAGCTTGAGCTGTGCTAGCTGGACATTTCTTGCTGATATGACGGCTGCCACGTCGTCCGCGAAGGCGACAAGGAAGGCGCTCTCCGGCATTTCCGTGCGCAACAGACTGTCATACGTGGCGTTCCAGAGGTCCGGGCCAAGTACAGACCCCTGTGCCGCTCCGCCGGTTATACGTCTCTTTCTCTGACCTTGTGTTGTGTCGTACAAAAGCCAACGGTCTCTGAGGTAGTCCCGGATCATATCTAGCAAGTATGTTGGAACCTTGAATGGCCGTTCCAAGGCCTCTAGCATGTCGTCCCATCTTGCCGAGTTGAAGGCGTTCTTGACGTCCAGTGTGACTAGCAGCACTATTGGCCGCGCCTGGTGGCAGGCTTCTTCGGCCTTATGTACCGCCTCGACTACTTCGCCAATTGCTCCTATAGTTGAGTGTCCCTTCCTGAAGCCATGTTGTCGGGGTGAAAGGCCTCCCTCGCTTTCTATGGCTGACGTCAAGCGTATTTTGAGCAGACTCTCCATCATTTTGCCTGCTGTGTCTAGCATGCAGAGTGGCCGGAAGGATGAAGGAGAGTTTGGGTCCCCTTTTCCCTTGGGTATAAGCACCAGTCTCGCCTTCTTCCATTGGCTTGGGAAGACCCGGGCCCTAAGGCAGCTGTTGTGCATGTTAAGCAGAAGATCAGGGCTCGTTTCCGCTGCTAACCTGATTGCCTCCGCTGGTATGCCATCTGGGCCTGGAGCCTTGCCGGCTTTCATGCTTCGCAGGGCTAGCTTCAGCTCGTCTGTCGAAAACAGTGGTGCCTCGGCTTGCTTTTCGACGAACACTGTGTCGGCTCTTAGTGGGTGTGTGGGAAATAGCGCATCCACTATATTCCTAACTCGGGCCTCATCCATCGCTTGCGATGATGTATGGAACTTTTTCGTCACTATTTTGTATCCCTGGCCCCAGGGATCGCGATCCACTTCGCCACATAGCGCTTTCCAGCAGTTCCGTTTACTCTTCTGTATCTCGGCCCCAAGTGCTTTCTTAGTGCTTTTGTAGGCTGCTGCTTTGGTCAGCACCTCAGGTCTACCACGAGCGCGCGTTGCGAGTCTCCGCATTCTATGGCAGGCCCTTCGCAGCTCAGCAATTCGGTCATTCCACCAGTATACCTGCTTTTTACCTGACCATGCTCTCCTCTGTGGCATTGAGGCTTTGCATGCCCTGTGAATGCAGCGCATAGTTTCTTCGACCAGCTTAGTACAAGACTCCCTGTTGTGGATCTCTCGCGTTGTGGGCTAAATACCTTGGGAATCTGCTAGGAGTGACGTATCGAACTTGCGAACATCGACCTTAGACGGGTTCCATCCTGGTTTCCTGCGAGGGATACTACGTGTTTGCCCTCGCTTTATGTCAGTGACTTGGAAGGTGATGTAGTTGTGGTCGCTACCACTCAGGTCTTCCATCACTCTCCATCCGTCAGCCCTTCGAAGAAGGCTTTCTGAGACCAGGGTTATGTCAGGGATAGAGTATCCAAAACCCGGCCTTCGATATGTAGGGGTCGTTCCGGTGTTGAGGATGGTCAGGCCAATGCGGGCTGCCATTTCAAGGACCAGTCTTCCCCTGGTGTTTGTTTGGGGCATACCCCATTCCACGCCTCTTGCGTTGAAATCTCCAGCAACAATTATGTGGCCGGTTATGTCACGCAATTCGTTTTCAAGGTCTTCGAGCTTTTCCCTGAAGACAGGGACTGTGTCGTTTGGAGACAGGTAGCAGCTCACCAGAGTGATTTGCGCCATTTTAACCCAGACGTAGCAGCGTCCGACCCCGCTGTTCTCTGCGCGATGGTTGGGGTTAGCAATCCATATCGCGGTCGAGCCTGATTGGTCAACATGCCAGGTTTCCTTTGTTCTATAGGGTTCACTGATGATGACAGCGTCTGCTCTTTGTTCAAGAACCAATTGGTCCAGCAGGTCATCAGCTACCCTACTCCTGTTCATATTGCCTTGTATAAATTTAATCATATTCTCCCAAGCTTTGTCTTAGCCTCAGCAAGGGCATCCCTGAAGGCCTTGCATGCTCCCGACCCGGGAAGGTGATTGGCATTTTTCTGTCCATCTCCTGCCGAGCACAGGTAGCAGCTTGGGCTTTCTTTACATGCAGAGGCTATGTGGCCCTGCTGACCACATTTCCAGCATGAACTGCTTCTGTCTGGGCCTTTGCATGTCGCCTTTTTGTGGCCATACCCCAGACAAGGAAACACCGTTGGACATCCGCGCGCTATCGGACGCGGCAGATAATCCAACCTACTCGCAGCTTCCCCTTTTCAATAAGAGTCCGGCCTGTCAGTTCGTCGATTTCCACCACAGCCATTCTTTGTTCTCGCGAGTTTACAGCGAGGAGAGAGACGCGAAGTTGGTCATTCATCTTGTCTCCTAACTCCCCGCGTATAGCGTTCTCCACTTCTGGGGCCGTGGTTAGGCAGTCCATGCCCAGAACTTCTAGACGTAAACGTCTTGTGAGAATACGGGCGTCTCCAAGCTGGCCAATGGCAGTGCACACATTTTCCTTAAATGCTGAGTGGTCGCCACAGCGCTCTATTTCGATGAGCACGCCGCCTTCGCGGGTTTTCCGAACAGATCGAATTACGGTCTCCGTCCTCTCGGGTTGGAGCTTACCACGTATCGTTCCCAGCACCTCTGCATAGGTTTTGCCTTCAGCTGGCTTAATGATTAATTTGGCGAGACTCTTCTTTTTTCTCACCCTCTTCTTTTTTTCACCTGGCGCTGGCCCTGGCTTGGGCTTTCTGCTTTTTCCAACCGTTTTCCATTGATTATCTGGTACGATTTTCTGTGTATTAACATCTTTATTTACATTATTATTATAACCATTATTAGTAATAATCTTATTACTACTATTATTATTATAGTTAGTATTCTTTTTCTTTTCCGGCTCGCCTGTAGGGGAGTCAGATCGAGTTCGACCTCTCTTTTGCGTGCCAGGGCCAGCCTTCGCAAGTTCCCAAGCTTGCGGTGACATGCTTGTCGCTGTTTGCAGCAGCCGGCGTTTGAAGACGACTATCCCGGCTGCCGGGAGTTGCCGTTTGGCAAGGTGTAGCCTTCTGCGCCACGTCGGCGGCTTTCTCCGTGCTCGTGGTGCCGGCATTTGCCTGCAGAAGATTTTGTGGCGGGGAGCGCACGACTCTACTGCTCTTCCTGAATGCGCTGCATTCTTCCTCCATAACATCGACGTTGGTTTCATTTATTGGTTTTATTTTATTCATTTCCAATCAATTGGGTCTCCGCTTCAAGCCGCTATCTCCGCACGTAGCACAGTCGCTTTTAAGTGTCCCGAAGTTCCCTTCTCTCAAAGGAGCAGGCCATCGCGAGGGTTGACACAAGTCCTTATGGGATATTGTGTTCAGAGCCAAGACAGCGCAAAACCAGGAGTAAATCTCAACTGGACCTGTGAGGCCAAGTAAATGGCGACGTGTATTGAACATACTTGCAGACCTGCCAGGGTTTTAACGAGACGGAGGCAATTGCAGCATTAGCCCACCAGCCATTTCTGTGAGGTGTCACCCTCACATACTAAAGTGGCGGAATACTGCTCTCGCCAGCCCAATATCAGACTAATCGTATACATGCTCCAGTATGCCATGAACAGGGTCTAACTGGTCTCAATCCTGGGATGCTTTTTGGGAGGCGGCATCTGTTCGCCCGGACACAGGAGATTCATCAAGCATTTCTGATCTTTTAAATCAGGCCCTCGTCTCCTGCCGCTCTTGGTCTGGGACTGCTTATTGGTTATTCGCAGCTAACCTACCGGAGTAGGCCGTTCACGATCCGTCCTGTGTGACCCCGGTAAGGTCCTGAGCTTAGCCCTCGGTTCGTGACTTAAGTCTTTCGTTTATTCATTCAGCTTTTGTGAATATTTTAAAAGTTACTCTCCGACTTTGTTTATTTGTTTTTAAAAAATCAAATTTATTAACAAAAAGGACAAAATTAATTTAAAATTTATCAGCAAATTAATTTATAATTAATTAGAGATTTAACAATCTACCATTTTCAATGCAATAAAATTTTAAAACCAAAATATTTAAAAGAAATTTAGAATCATTAACTGCAATTAATATAAATAATTTTACATTAATATAATTAATTTTTATTAACATTTATTTAAACTTTAAATATTTTTTTTTTGTCTATAAATATATACATATTATTACTTATATTTATTTTGTACACTTCTTCTACAGTTTATTTCAAAATGCAAAGATCACCAAGACGAACACGCAATTTCACAACAACAACAGAAAATCAACATGAAAATCCAATACACACATCACAAAGTATACAATCTAATAACTTTCCAAATGAAAATAACTTAAGTGCGAATTTATCAAAATCTGTTAAATTGCCTTATTTTGTGGAAGATTGTTCTGAAGCATGGTTTCTCCTTGTGGAGGGACAGTTCGAAATTAACAATATACGTGAAGATAAAATCAAATTTCAAAATATTCTAGTTTTTCTTCAAAAAGAATCAAATTCTAAAATTATTGATGTTATTAATCCCCCTCATTTGATTAACAAATATAAAACAATTAAGAAAGTTTTATATGAAAGATTTTCTCTTAGCGAAGAGAAAAGATTAGAACAATTATTTTCAAATACCGAACTAGGTGATCGGTCACCATCAGAACTTTATAGACATATGAAATCTTTAGCGGGTTCCAAATCAATTGTTAGTAAAGAACCTTTATTTAAATTATGGAGTAGGAAGTTACCGCAACAAATACAAATTCATATAACTTCTTGTAGTAATCAAAGTACTGAAGAAATTATTTCTCTTGCAGATAAATTATTTGATATGATAAATAAACCTCAATCGTCTAAAGCTTTTAATGTCGCTAGCGTAGAAAATAATAATAATATTCTTGAACAGTGCATTAGAAATTAACTGAGTTAACTACAGCCATTTACCAAAATCTTAACACAATTACAGAAGATATTAATGAATTACAAATTAGATCAAGATCTAGAGATAGAAGTCGTTCTAAATCAAGAAAGTTTTCTAGATCTAGAAACGATATTAACCAAAATATTTGTTGGTATCATAGAAAATTTAAAAATAATGCTTTTAAATGCATTTAACCATGTAATTTTAACAAAAATAGAAATGACGAAAATTCTAATGTTTTAAACTAGACCGTTCCATTATGACGGGGGCTAATAATGGAAATGAAGTTAAGCCATCTCGCCGCCTATTTATGATAAATCCAATAAATTAAATTTTTTTTATCGATACTGGTGCAATCGTTTCGGTTATTCCTTCTTCAAAATTCAAATCACATAAAATAAATTCAGATCTTAATTTGACTGCAGCTAACGGTTCTTCTATTAAAACTTATAGTACAAAACTTTTAAAAATTAATCTAGGTTTAAGACGCGATTTTGAATCCCCTTTTATATTAGCGGATATTTCAACACCAATCATAGGCGCTAACTTTTTAGAGAAATTTGGTATATTAGTTGATATTAAAAATAGAGAAACTACTGATTCAACAACACAATTGAAAGTTTCTGGATCATCTGGTTTTTGCGACATATTTTCGACATATTTTCAATAAGGAAAATAAATTTTCTAAACTTTTAAATGATTTTCCTTCAATTACTTGTGAACCAGATTACACTAAACCAGTGCAACACCAAACGGTCCACAGAATTGAAACAAAAGGAGTGCTACCTTTCTCTAAACCTTGTCGTCTTGCTCCAATTAAATTTAAAATAGCAAAAACAGAATTTGAATTTTTAGTTA
>NW_023461078.1:0-29084 GCF_013731165.1 Rhagoletis pomonella | reverse complement strand
CCGATCAGTGGATCATGAGATATATATATATATATTTTTTTTATATGAGAGTTGAAGTCGGTTTTTTTTTGCTAAAAATTACTTGTTTTTTGCTAAAAATTACTTGTTGATAGACTTTTTTGTGCTGATTACGAATCCGTAAGTACAAAGGATCCAACACGTACAGGTTTTGAGAAAATCGAGGTCAAAGTGTCAAAAAATCGAGCTTTTGCAATATTTGAGAAGCTCTAGCAAAGAGTAAAAAGGTGATAGAACCTTCCACTTAGGCTTAGATTAAAGCAAGAACCCTCGATTACTATCCTTGAAAATACCATTCCTGCACATTGGATTTATGGTCACTTATTGTCATTTATTGAGCAGTAAAATTTGACTTTTTGGCGAAGTTTGAGTCCCTGCCGCAATTAAACAAAAGGTGATAGAACCTTCCGCTTAAGCTTAAATTAAGGCTTGAACTTTCGACTACAATCCCGAAAAATACCATCTCTTCGTCTTGACCCTAAGATCACTTATAGTCGTTTATTGAACAGCAAAAACTGATTTTGGCAGCATTTTTTTTTCCAATAGCACAATTTGCCAGCATTTTTTTTATTGTTCAACAAATGACTATAAATGACCATCAAGTAAAGGTGCAGGGATGGTATTTTCAGGGGCAGTAGCCTAGGGTTCTAGCTTTAAGTTAAGCCTAAGTGGAAGATTCTACCACATTTTTACTCTTTGCTCGAGCTTCTCAAATATTGAAAAAATATTGACCACGATTTTCTCAAAATCTGTACGTGATGGAAGCTTTATAATTACGGATTCGTAATCAGCTCAAAAAAGTCTATCAAAAACATATTTAACATTTGCTGCACCAAAATCAGTGTTGCCCTGTGTTATTGTTTACTTACACATTTGATATTCCTCCCCTTCTATAAAACTAGGTTGGATACGGAAAAGTTATCCGTTTTTTAATTACAGAGAAACAAGGGAGATTTATGTCTGGCAAACCTTTTAAATACAGTTTAAGGAGTTAAGTTCGAAAATGATGAAAATTCTTTAAGTATTTTTTGCTCAAAACGGTTAGATCCGATCGGAGGATGGGCTTTTATTCGAGTTAAGAAATTTAAAAGGGAATGATATCTAATCGAATGTTACTCATCTAGAACAGTGGTGTCCAACAGAACTTGGACAAAGGGCTACTTTGAAACTATCGCTATAATACGCGGGCACCGCTAGCTTAACTTCAATCTTAACTGCGTTAACTCGTTTCACTCTTCTTATATTCAATGTATAACTATATTCTACTAACTGATCCTTTTAAAATATTTATTTATTATTAAAGTTTATACAGTTAAGTTAAATTAATAACAGTGCGTAATATTTTAATGAAGAACATTCATTTTATTGTAAACATATGGGAATGTGCTCCAATTCGTACGATTTGAGATCGATGCAATCTGCAAAACCTTCTTCGGAGATTGATTAACAAAACGGCAAAATTTGGCACTGAATCGATAGATATGACGTAAGTTATGTGTTTCTCGCCGTTTTCATTTGAAATATTTATTACTTTACCTAAAAATAATCAAAAATAGTTTGCAAATCGCACCGATTTCAAATCGTACGACTCGCAGCACATGCCCAATAAACTTAATATGTGACACGTAAAGTTAAAAGGGACCTACGCTCAGAAAAAACGATTTCGAGAAAAACGACTTTGAAGTTTACCAAGTTGATTTTGATGCTTCTGACATTTTAATGGATTGAAACTCGTTACTCGGGGGTTTTCGGGGTCGCTGATTACGAATCTGATGTTAGTTTTCCAAAATTCAAAATGGCGTATCCAATATGGCGGATGACATTTCTAAAAATTGATCGCTTGAAACTCGTTACTCGGGGGTTTTTGGTGTCGCTGACTACGAATCCGATGTTCGTTTTTAAAAATTCAAAATGGCGGATCCAATATGGCGGAAAAAATTTAAAATTTGTTCGGATTCATGTGAAACTCAAAAATGTCGTTGACACCGAAAACGAGGTAAGTGATTACGAATCCGATGTTCGAAAAACCCCCGAGTAACGAGTTTCAAGCGAATTTGATTAATTTCAGAATAGTTTGTCAGATTTGATTTTTTTGTACTTTTTTTATTCAAAGTACCTAACTTTTAAGTGAAATTGTGAAAAAACTAATGCAGCTAGAAAGCTGCGGTTTATTGCATTGGAAAGAGTGGCCCGTTTACTATAAGAGTCGATGAAAAAGTGAAAACCGATTTTTTTTGACCGTAGGTCCCTTTTAACTTTACGTGTCACATATGATGCTTGAATCTTCATATTTTCAGATAACTTCTTAAAATCTGGTTTATATTGCACAGTTGTGCAGGCTAAAATCATGTTATTTTTGACATGTTCGTCAGTCAGTACGTTTCGGTATTTGTTTTTTATAACCATTAGTTGTGAAAAAGCCTGTTCCAGAAGAGTAAACGTCTGGAAATGTTGAAAGTTTTTCTTTGTCAACTGCTCTATCCATACATCGATTTCGAGAGCAAAGTTGTATTGAAATCATTTAGTTTTGCAGTCACATCAGTTAAAAATGCTGCCTTTGGATTTCAGGAAAATCTTTATTTCTGTCATCAAAGCTACAAATATTGAGAGCACTTTACCTTGACTCAGCCATCTTACTTCAGAGTGGTAGAATATGTCACCGAATTAACTCTCAAATTCATCGAGCAAGGCTTTGAATTGCCGATGCTTTAACGGTCATCCGCGAATCAAATTCACAATACGAACGATCGTGCTCATAACCTTGTCAAGGTTGAGTGTTTTTGAAATCAGATTTTCCTTCTTTTTCACTACGTTATATATTTATATCTTGCCCACGAGTACGAGTGTCCAAAGTCAGATTGACTAACAGTGCTTCCTTAGCAGAAAAATCAGAAAATTCCACTCTGGTGAACACTAATAAGTGCGGAGAGTCTGAAACATCGGTCGACTCATCCATTTTTAAGGTAACCTAGTCACATTTCTTGAAATCGCTTTTTATTTGGCCATGAATATCGTTTGGTAGGTCATCAGATAACGACACTTTTTTATTGCTGAAATTACGCTGTTTTTGTTTTGAAGATCCTGAAACAGAGATTCTGTCATGTCTAGCATAGAAAGATAAGAAGTGAATGAGTTCGTGAAAATTCAAAAATAAAAGTCTACTTATGTACCAAAAAAGCTTCCAATTGTTAAACTTTTCAATTCAATACAAAATATTCTGTTCATCTTCTTGTTTGCGGGCGCCTAAAATTTAGGTCGCGAGCTACCAGGCGCCCGCGAGCTACCGGGTGGACACTACTGATCTAGAACTAAGAATATTAAAATTGGCCTTATATTATAAATTTCATAACATCAGACATTTTTCATTGATTTTTATTAATTATACGATCTTTTGATAGGACTAGTAAATAAAAATGTCTTCCTAAAAAATGTAATGTTTTTAAGTAAAAAAGTCTAAAATTTCTTCCTTCCACACAGTTTTATTATTACTAAACAGAAGTGAAAATATTCTTTCTATTTTTTTGAACTTGGCAAAATTACTCCAATAGTGAATTAAAAATTTACTACAATAGCTCAGGTGTTCTCTGCAGGGACAAATTCATATACGAGTATATAAGTAGTTATATGAAGATGTGCTAGAATATGTATAAAGATGTATCAAAGTCTAAATATTTATTGTATTTGAAATTTATTACATTTTTCGCTATTTTTATGTGTGTATCTAAATCTATAAGCCTGCTCACTAATATACATGTTCATATGTAACTTTGTTCATATATCTACAAACATATCTGTAAACTTTTGACAAAATAACTTTTCTCGAGTGAGGTCATTTTCTCTTCAAAGCAGTAATTCATTGAGTTCTCGAATGATATTCTTAAGTTTAGTCATTATTAGGAGTAGTTCAAGATGATATCTTAATGAAAGTTAAATAAAAATGCAACATTTTTAAATGGAAGTTCCTTATAATTTGCTTTAAACTTCAGCCTACAGAAAGCACAGAGGTTGTTTTGTCAAAAGTCCACAGATATGTAGTAGGTACGCTTACGTATTGAAATATGTATGTACATAGGCAAAAATATACTCTAATTGTTTGTATGTATGTATGTATTCTGCACGGCTGCAGTTAATCTTTCTTTCACTCAACCCCAAAAGCACTCCTGCTGTCCCTTTCCACTAACATATGCACAAAGAGAAAGTGGAAATATCTACATAATAGTACATAAATATACATATCTATGTACAATGTAAAAGTACGTATGTACATTAGCATGGTCCAAAAATGTATGCAAAAAAGTAAAGTCGGAATTTTTATGCTCTCACCCCCTAGGATTGTGATATACCCTTACAACAACAAATATACCCTAAACAATTGGGTATTATTATTTAAAGTCTCCTGAAGAGAACCAGAGCTTTCCGGTCGAAAAAATAAATTTTCAGGAATTCTATACCATTTCTACGAAAAATTTTATTTTTCTCATATAAGAATACATGGAAAACTTTGAGCGCTTTGAGCGACCTCTAAATATTTTTTGATTTCAAAATAAAAAAATTCGGAGATACTTTTTTCGATATAGAGCAATTCTAGGGGGCGAGAGCATTACAATTCCGACTTTACTGTTTTTGGACCACCCTAATGTACATGCATAGGGTGTTCAATTATCAACTTGAGAGACTTCAAAGCTACATTTTCCAAATCAGCTGTAAGAAATTTCAATTCTGTGCAAAATTTATGTAGATTTTTCAAAGGTGGCCGCTGTAGCCAATTAGTAGAAGTGCCTACTAACAATCCGTAGGATATGGGTTCGATCCCTAGCAATGTGTCACACATTGGGGAAATTCCCTACATACCGAGTTTTGGGCAATAAAAATGCACCCGTAGGGAAAAAGGGTAGATATTGCATATTTTTATAATATATATAATTTAAATGTAGGGAATAGCACTATCCTAACGAAATACATATTATAACAAACCTAATGGTACATCTAATGGCGGCCCTATTGGCGTCCCTGATTATACCCTTATTGCGTTTCGTTTCAAGAGGGAAATAGATTGGATTTGAAATGATTTGGTTTGTTGGATAGGAAACCGTCCATTACATTGCCGAGAAATTTTAAAATGATTGCGCCAGCCTTACTTTTACATAGTATTAAGCATTTTCATAATTAATTTATTCATAATCTTTTCAACTGTACATTTGTAGGTACACATGTACTATTTAATATAAATTAAAATTTTGCTTGGTACTAATAGTCTGTAAGAATGAATTTTTCTGTAGACAAATAAGTAAATAAAAACCACACTCTAAAAGTCACTCATCATGCCTATGCTGGTGTATGGCGCGGAGACATGGACAATGAAAACATCTGATGAGGCGGCTCTTGGAGTTTTCGAGAGAAGCATTCTGCGAAAGATGTATGGGCATTTCCGCGTTATCGTAGCGGGTACCGTAGACGATTTAAAGATGAGCTGTATGAGCTTTACAACGATTACTGGAATTTCTAGTTTCATTCAAATTTATTTGGGAAAATTCTAACCAATTTATGGGACTTAAAAAAGAAATACGTGGGACTGTAGAAATTTTAGATCTCAGTTTATGATATATAATTCCAAAGCACGTCATATATGTAGTTTGAATTGATTTCCTATTATAGTCTGTAGACTTAATCTATATATTATTTTAAAACAAGGCGCTTATTCCCAGCGTACAGAGACAAAAATTGGAAAATTAAAAAAAAATCCTGGCAGACGAACGGTAAAGTACTTTAAACTCTCCGATACATATGCGTTTCAGAGAATCTGATATGATCTGATCTCAGTTTTCTCTTGCGGGTTAGAAAGGGCTAAAATTCTCTATTGGGTATTTGAACTTCAGCCTTGTTTAATTTATCAAAACCACTTGAAGGATCGATTATGTACGTATAAAGGGTTAGTTAATGGACTTTAAACATGTGGTTCACAAAGGATTTACAGTCCAGCGAATCACCACTTCCCTTTGTATTTAAACGTCGCAAATTCAAAATTATTGTAGCGTTCGCAATAACAATAAATAAGTCTCAGCTTGTAGTACATATACGTATTGAGTAGAGTATAATCTTGCCAAAATACCAAAGTTAAAGATAACTACCTATGCATGTGGTTTTTAGAATAAAGAAATATGCAGATTTTTTAGGCCACGGAGCAACCCAATATTCGGGGATCATTACTAGTAATAATAATAGATTGACGCTTACACAATATGTTAAAGCGCAGTTACCCGCGGACGTAAAAACGGAGAACGTGCCAGCTGACGGCGATTGTATTTTTATGAGAAGCGGGTTTCTCTGGCTGAATAAACTCGGACGTTTGCCATTGCCCGCCGAGAGGCGACCGCTATAAGTCTGTAGAATTACTGTCAATTATGCGCGCACGTTTTCCAATTAATGGGGATTTGGTTTCTTCCAAAAAATTTTGTCCTCCCACGGTGCAAAATGTATTTGATGTTACACTCAACCCTGTAAAAGGACATGTTTTTGCCTTCTTGTCCTTGTCTAGCTCAAGTATTTCATAATATTGTCGTTTTAAGCAACCATCTGATTTTCGAAACGAAGGCGAAATTTTTTGGTAGGAACGAAAACACCATTAAATCTCATACGTTGTCTGTAATGACTATTGTTGAAATGTCAAAATTAAACTTACCAAGACTAAGGTTACAAACAAAGCTGAAGATGAAGATGAAGCTGAAGACGAATTACATGCAACTGACAACATACTCGCACTGTGACAACTTTCTTACAAAACAATTTGTTTACTACATCACTGTTTTTCGTCTTCATCTTCACCTTCGCTCCTACTCTGTTTGCAAGCTTATTGAAATTAATTTCAACTTTTTAGTCCATTTAAATATAAAAACATGGTATATTAAAATTTCTTTTTATTTAATTTTTTTCTATTTAAATACGATTTTTTGAAAAATTGATTCGAAATCAAAAACCAAAATTTTATTTAGTTTTCGAATTCAAAGATCAAACCTTTAAAGGCACACACAAACTTGTTCACAGCTTGAATTGAATCTTATCTTTGAATACCTTACGTGATGGAATAATGCAGGTATCCATCTGATAAATTTTGAATTCAGTAATAAAACACCCTGTTGTGTAGATAAGTCCCCTTTCAGACACGTCAAGTCTTGCTTTCAAGTCTGCTCGTTCGTTGGTGAAGGAGGTGGGAAGAGAGGGGAAGAGTACAGATACCTCCGTACCGTCAATTCGTTTCAAGTTTTCTTGCTCTCTTTTGATCTTTTCGTTGCTTCCCGTTTAAAGAACCAAGTAGTTGAATTCAATAAATCTTGATGCGTGTGGAAGCAAAGCGAAAACACAAAAGAGAATGCGATAAAAATTGCTTTCAAGACTTGACGTGTCTGAAAGGGGACTAAGCATGTTAGTAATTATGTACGTATGTAGGAGTATTAACATTCGGTTATGGGTACGGTGACCATAAATATATTTAGAAAATGCAGGACAATTTTTCAAAAAATTTACCTACATATAATTGCGTAGTATAAAAATAACAAAAATATACTACATATATACATTCCTCGTCATTTGAATAGCGCACCCTTTTTTTTGATTTTCTACCATACAAAGCATGATAAAAATATAGTAAAGTATAACCGCTGAGAGTCACTTTTAAAATTCTTGACGTTTCCAAACAATTTAATTTTTAAATTTACTCACAAACTCACACACACATTTTCATTTTCAATCTCAAGCCACAACAATTTCGAACAATTTCAATTTTTTATTTTCACTTTTATATGATTTTAAAATGTTGGCAAACTTCAAAAAAAAATCATGGCCGACAAATTGAGAGAACGGTTCTACCTTGCTATGTTTTTATCATGATACAAAGTATGCTTGACAAAATTTTTATGTGGAAGAAAATGCGCAGCACCGTCAACAAAAAAAAAAATGTCGCGCCTATGTTTATTTTTTTTTAATTTTCCAAAATTTTTTAAATGGGATGTAGACGTAGAATATGCTATATTTTTATAAAAAGTTAATGAATATTAAATAAACAAAAGGAAAACTGTACCTACTAGGTATTAGAAGGGTGCGCTATTCAAATAACGAAGAGTGTATATTTCTTAATTATTAATCCAATTTTAAACTTTAAACATAAATCACATTTGCTTCATTGGTATTAATCTTTTAGTAATGAGTATTTACAAAATTATAATAAGGCATATTACATATTACTTTACACGAAATATGAACCTCTGTAAAGCAAATTTTTAGGCAAACTTTGCGTCGTTGAACACGAAAAAAATACCATTGGTTTCAAACAAGTGTTTTCGAGATTTGTTCGAAAAACGTATTTTTAGTACTTTTTCAGTTATTCCTCAATATCTCATGAAGCGACCAACAGTTCGAAAGGTATTGATGGGCTCTTTGCAAAAATATATATTTTTTGTGCAGATTGTGTTCCGTAACATCTACATTGCTCATCAGATTTTCATTTACTGTAAAAAGAAAATGATTGAAATTTAAATTTTTCGATTTGGGTCGCTTGTAACACTAATAATTTTTATCGAAATCGGCAAAGTAATATATTTTTGTAAGAGGACTGTAGGTCGCTTATATTGATTGGATAATTTTTTCATGAGTTATTGACGAATACGTTCGAAGTGTACCAAAAACACGTTTTTCGAAAAAATTACGAAAACGCTTGTTTGAAAGGAAAATTGGCTTGGAAAATATTTTTTTTCTTAAGCGATTACCACAAAATTTGTAGAACAGTGTTATCGATATATTTGATGCTGGTCTTCAATTTCTCGTCATCCATTGTCCATAACCTAGGGCTCCCAGACGTCCCGGTTTTCCCGGACATGTCCCGGTGACTATTTGTCCCGGTGTCCCGGTCCAACCTTAAAATGTCCCGGGTTTCGTTTAAGCGCCCAGATTTTAATTGCAGAAATTTGAATAAAAGTTCAAAAATCACTACGAATGCCGTTTGTGAAATAGTTACATCTCCAGATAGTTGAACTTTGCACAAGCAATATTTGATGATCGGTATACCCACAATCAGGGGCGCACCCAGAAATATATTTTAGGTGGAGTTTTATATTTCTGAAGATATATCACCGGAATATACTGAAAATTCGCTTCAGATAATACGCTCTTTGAAATACATTTATGCAAGTTTTATGTACAGTATGTAATAAACAGGGAACGGATTTTTAGGACCTAAAACCCTATAAAAAAGGCAAAATTAAATAACGAAATAGGCTGGAAAAGGCAAAATAAAATAGCGAAAAAGGCAGGAAAAGGCACTAGGTGTTGCAAAAAAGGCAAAACAAAATAGCGAAAAAGGCAGGAAAAGGCACTAGGTATTGCAAAAAAAGCAAAATAAGGCACTAAAAAAAGACAGAAAATACGAAGAACAATCAAAAAATACATTTATTTTAGAAATGTTTATATTACAAGTAAAAAGAGAAATACTATGAACTAGTTTCATTATATGAAAAATTTGTACTTTGAATCTTTGACTATTTTATCTATTTTTTCTAACCCATAAAACTTTAATCTGAATAGTTGTAGTAACATTGAACCACAAGATGCATTTTCAAGTTTTCTGGCAGCATTTTCATTCGATTTTCGCGAAGAAAAGCCTTGAATGTACTAAATGTGCGCTCGACGTAAGTTGATACAAGTAGAGCCCATTTTAAATATGGAACGTTTGAAACGTTCATATTATCAGGAATAAGGGCGTTTTCCTCGCCCTTTATAATTTTATCCACACTCCAAGCCTACGTGAGCTGAGAAAACGGCTTTGAATTTTTCCAACACCAATTTGGCGCTTCTGTAAGCCGCATGGGCATGTGTACATTTTTTATTCTTAAAAAAAAAAAATTGTAAATGCTTTAATCACTTTTTTAAAGGTAGAAAAGGCAAAAAAAGGCAAATATCTTAAAAAAGGCAAAAAAAGGCAAATATCTTTAAAAAGGCAAAAAAAGGCAACATCAAATGTGTATATATGGAATCAGGGAAAGCTAAACCGTGGACATTCTTAATCGAATATACTCTATCTCTCCGTTCCCTGGTAATAAATAAATAAACGGTTTAAAATTCATAAACTGCACTTTATTTACATAAGATTAACAGAACTCAAACATTTTTAACCGACTTCAAAAAAAGGGGAGGTGAACCGATTTAAATAATTCTTTTTTTATTGGAAAGATGACACCTCAAGGGTCGTCCCGTAATTTGGTTTAGATCCGATGATTGGATCATGAAGAAATTAACGGTACACCTAAATTTGTATATAAGAATTGAAGTCGGTTGTGTTCTTTCCTTAAAAACTACTTGTTTAATAAAAAGTTCTATAAACTCAAGATGAGCTCAACTTTCAAAAGTACCTAATACAAAATTTTAAAAAAGAGTCAGTAAAAATAAATTTATTGATTCCAAGAAATTTTTACACTTTTATGTTAATTTTTTCGATTTCTGGTTTCTGGTTTTCGATAGAGATCGTGATTTTTCACGATTGCCAAATTTTTTTAAAATTTCGAATACCGAAAAAATTATCTGAACTCTTAAGAAAAACGAAAAATTCATATAAAACGACGGACAAGAAATGGAAAGGAAATTTTCTTCTACCAAAATTTCTTAAACCAGTTTGCAGCTCTCAAGAAAAAAATGGTCGTATATTTATTTTCTCATGAAAATTTACAGCAAAAGCAAAGCGCTTTTATCAAGCAACAGAAATTATAATAAATATATCTTATGATTTCCTTGAGAGCTGGATTCTTAGCTTTAAGATACAGTTTGTATTTGAGGTTATTAGCTTTAGGGGGGGTTTGAACCCCAAAACCCACCCCTTGTGTGCGCTAATGCCCACAATACATACCTTTAAGTGCAAAGTGCCCTTTCTGATGCTAATTAGCCCTTTTTGCTCAATTGCTTAGCCCAATGTAAGTTTTCGCGACAAAGTTTATAGAATATAAAAATGTGTGTTTATAGTGTTTTAATTACCCCAAGAAAATGCCAAAGGGAAAGTATAAATTCCTTCCCGCTTTCACAGAAGAGTGGTCATTTGTTTATATTTTTTGACGTTATAGTACCTTAAAAGAGAGTCTCACTGAGTTGTCCATCTCACCTTGTTTAATACATCTTGGCCATACCTAGTCATAAATCTAATATTTGTGGATACATTTTTTCTCTTATTTCATCTTAATGGACCAAGAAAAGAAATTCGCTCAATATATAAAAGTTCATACGTTAAAAACTACGTGTACAGAGTTTTACAATTATATTAAGGAAAAGTCAGAAGTTTTGAAACAAATTCACAGCAACGAAAAATATGACTGATTTTTTAATGTTATCTTGTACTTAAATTTTTTTTTTTATGAAACCTCTTGTAATTATAAGTGCAGTGCCGTACAAAATTATTAGCTCAGAGAATTTTTCATCTGATCTTTTCAAAAATGTTGAAAATTAATAAAGCAATTTTGTTTTTGCTGGCAGTGTATTCAATACAAAAAGATTTGTAGAACATAGTTTGTATAGAAGAAACTGTCAGAAAAAAAATTAACAAAAATCAACTAAAATTCTGGGCTACAAAACTTATTTTTCAAAATTTTGTTGTTGTTGTTGTGTTAGATTTACCAAATTGTCCCGGTTTGGCAACGGAGATATCTGGCAGCCCAACCATAACCGTACAATATTTAGAACGCATTGACTAGTTGAACCTTCAAAACCAGCTTACCCTTATGTAGTTATCAATTAGTTATCGACACTGCTTTTATTTCGATTAGGAAAAGTTAATTTTAAAATATCGAAGAAAATGCGGGACAAAGGCAGGACTCTTGGAAAAATCAGTACATTTTCGGGGTTTTCTGTTTTGAAAAACTACGCAGGACAGACCTTTAAATAACAGTACGGTCCTGCAAAAAACAGAACGGATGGTCACCGTAGTTATGGGTCATTTTATAAGTAAAAACATACATACATATATATGTATGTACATATGGCGACGTTTGTTCCCGTCTTCGCTAGTTTTTGTGGTTTACCTATTCGAACACAAATCATGAACTGCTGCAGGTGAATTGCGTTCGAATTTCGAAGACTGAAAATACATTTGGAGTGGTTGGTTTTAAATTTACCATCAATTTTAATAAATATTTAATTAGTACACTAGAGCAGGAGTAATTCTAATTATTGATTGAGGCTAAGAACAGCTGTGCTATGTATAAGTATATTTGGTATTAACAATAATTGTAGATGCACGTGTGCACAGTTTTACGTTTATTATCAAAAGGACTAAAAAATGTACAAAGTTCTACTAATGCTAGACCTATCAAAATTATCGCCGTAAGTCTCCAACATTGCATTGGCAAAATTAAAACTTTAGCAAGAGTGATGTTGCCAAAGTACTCCCCTCCTAGAGAGTTCTACCGGATACTTCGGACGCTGGCTTCGGGCGGTCGACGGAGATATTGATCTTCTTTTTGTTGACCTCTATGGAAAAATACTTTCGGTTTCGGCTTATTACTCTATGTTTATCGTCAGTGTACACGTGACAGATTCGACCTTCAAGCATGTAACCAAATAGGGATGGGTAAATTTGATATTCGAAGCTTCGAGATTCGAATTTTAATCGAATTTTAGCTCCAAAACGGCGAATTTTTGAAATCGAACTTTGTGGCACTATAATTCGGATAAAATCGAATTTTTCTAGAAAAAATCTAATTTCGTCTTAATTAAAAAAAAAAAAAAAAAAACCCTGCAACTTTCTTCTTTCTGACTAAATTTTTGCATTATTGTGTGTGGCACCACATTTGCCTTAGGGATGCAAGTCAATAAAATACATCGAGGTTTTTTCGATCTGATACAACGAGATATTGCATCGATGCATCGTATTTAAAAATCGATATTTTCGATGCAGCGATTGAATTAAAAATATACAAGAAAATGGAACAATTGAACTTCGATAAATGTGGCGGTGTGCAATAATGTCAATGACATTAATACAGAGGCCAAAAGTGAAATAATGCCATGACATTAATACACAGGCCAAAAGCGAAATAATGTCAATTGACATTAAGTCACTTTGGAATTGATTCGCCCTCTAAAAGTGAAATATGCAATGATATATAAATAAATTTTTTTAGTTAGACCTAAATTCACAAAATGAAAGTGTGTTTATGTCATCGAAAATATGGCCTGTGTATTAATGCCATTGACATTAATTCACTTTTCAATTGTGTATTAATATCAGTGACATTAATTCCATTGCCATTATTCCACGTCACCATAAATGTCTAAGTATTAACTCAGAGTGAAATGTACCTATTTACTGATTTAAATAGTTACATATCCCACCTATACAAATAAATTCATAAAAAATAACTAAGTTTTGAGATGCTTTATGATCTTAAAACGCTTGGTTTTCACTATGTCAAAATTACTGGCATCAAAAACTGCCTTAATTAACAGCTGTTCACTTGGTGTCAAATACATCATAAAAACTGACCAAATGTAGATATCGCAGTGCATGTCAAAGACAGTCGTCAAATTTTGGTATCAGGCGATTGACATTCAGTTTTTCATCACTGATATCAAATGTTAAGTAAAATTTTTGGCATAAGTCAAAAATCCCAGCCGTTTAGCTATGGACAAACCACAAATGTGGCTCGATAGAACTCTTCATACCATATTATCTATTTCGTTCCTTGTTTACTTAATATTTCGATTTAAAAAGCGACTTTTTTATTCGCTGCATGAGTATAAACATACGTATAATTGCATAAGTATGTAACGTGAAGTCTGTAAAAATTTATTTTGTCTTTGTGAAGTAAGAAAAATAAATATAAATGAAATTATACGTCCCAAAAAATTAGTTTCAAAATGCTGCATTAGCTAAATTTTTGGATTGTTTTGATATTTTTTTTGAGATATTTATTTGCAAAAAAAAAATTACTTGTTTGTATTTATTTTTGGATGTGAAGCTAAGAAAAGCGATATGAATAGTTAATCACATTAATATAAGTTCAACTGAATCTCTTTTTCGATTTGTGTATTCATTTTTACTTTTAAATTTTTATAAATTTTTTTTTGAAAATTCGAAAAAGTTCGAATAAAATCGAATTTGCACCACCAAATTTCGAATCGAATAATCTAATGGTTGGGCAATGTTTGAAATTCGGAAAAAATCCCTATAACACAAGCGTTTTAAAGCACTATATAAAGCAGTCAACTCACGGTCCTAAGTGCTGTAAAGCTTTTTGGATTTCGAAAATTTGCGTGAGAAGAAACCTAGTGGCTGACGGCCGCCGTCCACAACTTGATTAAGTGCCGCCCCAGCTGCATAGTCTGATGCGTCGACCCATAACGAGAGTTCGCGCACGAAGCAATTGGTTTTTTGCACGCTTCGAAACCTTTGTTTTCCTCCCACCACGTTAGCTTTGTTTTATCATTTTTCCTGTTGCCAGAAATCATTGCAAAGAGGGGCCCCTAATGTTTCAACGCTTTCAATAGAAACGTGCTGTAAAAATGCATCATAACCAGGGGCCTATTTCATAAAAGTGACAGGTGCGACAACTGTCGATTTTTCTATAACATTTCACTGCCAGAATTGTCGGCGACATTTTTCCTGTTTCATATACGTTTGTAGACAATTGTGAAAATTTTTGGAAAACGACAGTGATAATGTGGAATATTGTCGACAATTGTGCCGAAAAAATTGTCGTGACAATGGCGACAAAACCAAATAGCTCGGAAAGCTTTCACAGGAGAGTTTTCTAAATTTATTTATATGATAATTGCGCGCATTTCATTACTTTTCAATGATTTGAATAGTTCTTAAAACTAAAATAATGCAAATGCAATATTACATATGATTTGCATATAAATTTCATATGACTGGCGACAATTTTGTCAACGACAATTTTAAACTCCAACAATGACAATTTGTCACTTTTTCAATGGGATTTCTCATGGAATTTAAGAAGTGGTGACAATTTTTTTTTAGGAAAAAAAACACCCACCAAACTGTCGAATTGTCACTGACAACATGGAAATTGCCTGTCGTTACAAAATTATCACTGTCGCTTTATGAAATAGGCCCCAGGAAGCGTTTTAACTCCATCCATCCTTCTTAGCCACATTAATTCGTCGATGTACCTCATCAACCGATCAAAAACCAGCTGGAGGTGAAGCTTGTGTTCGTCGACGGAGCGAGATGCACTGCAAACGTCATACAGATACACGATTCGCATTCGCATCAATACCGCGGAAGACCTCATTTATGAAACGCTGAATGAATGCATTTCTTAGACCAAACGTCATATGAGTGAACACGTACAACCCAAAAGGTGTAGTAATGACGGTCTTGCAGATATCGTCAGTGTCAATTTGGTACCTGGAGAAAGCCTTTTGCCAATCTATGTTATAAAATACACATTTACCTGCCAATACCACTGAAAAGCCTTGTAAGAACAGTAGGGGATAGCCGTAACCGTAATATAATTAAGTGCCCTATAATCCCCCCTCAAGGTCTCCAGAAACCATCAGTTTTCCGAACCATATGCAACGGGATAGTACAGTTGCTGCTGGAAGGCGACATATGCCCAGGTTAATGAGAAGATCGAACTCTGCTCGGGCGTCTACAAGTTTCTTCGGTGACAACCGTCGTGGTCGCGAAAAGATAGGCTGGCCAGTGGTTGTTATTCGGTGAACAACCGATGTTTCTGTTATGACACCTGAATGCGCAGAGCATGTAATTTCGGCAAACTCCATAAGGATGCTAGAAAATTCGTTAGTAGTGTTAATCGTGAAAACGTTCAATGTATTAATTCGGCTGATTCCCCATGGCGCCTTAAGCAGCGTTGAACGGTCGATGAGGCGCTGGCCTTGCAAATCCACTAAAAGGCCATACTTGCTAAGAAAGTCCGCTCCATGTATAGGTTGAGACACGTCAGCTACCAGGGTTGCGAACTTGTCTCAAACCGTGCCATTTTTGGTCCTATTTTACTTAAATGACACTTAATTTTTCAATTTGGCACAAAGTGCCAAAATGACACTTTTGAAAAATAGTAATACTTCAATACATTTTTGTGAAATCCTTTGCTTGTACTTCATTTTCTCAATTAAAATTTTCTAATTTCTATAGTGTATACAACTTTTTTATCTTACTTTGGCATTGGACTTTTGTTTTATTAATGTGCTTCTAATTTTAATGCTAAATGGGAAGAATTAAAAAGATTGACACTTTTTTTGGCACTTTTGTTTTTCCATTTGGCACATTTGGGCACTTTTTTATCTTCAATAATGCACTTCATAGCTAAAGATAGTTGGCAGCCCTGACAGCTACGATGAAGGTCCATTAGAATTCGTTTCATAGAGGTATGTTTTGCTCGTGCTCGACGCGGGGCGTGAGTTGCGGCGAACATGCTTACGATGGTCGCTTGTGGCTAGAATGTTAAATGTATGTACATTAGGGTAGTCCTTAAATGTATTAAGTACATTATTACATCAGATTTCCTAAACGCCAACCCCCACATCGATTCTAATATAGTCAAAGATATCACACAAAAATTTTGGTCCCGATCGGAGACGGTTTAGGCGTGGTACGGTGGCCAGATATCTTAGTGACATAATCAGTACAGTTGGGATCAAAAATCAGTACAAAGCCATAAAAATCAGCTAATTTTTAAGCGTCTTTTTCGTTTATTAACATTATAACAGCCAAATAACAGCGCATTAATTAAAAAAAAATAACTAATCGACGTTTAAATACATACTAGAGTGCCAGTTACTGTCGAAATTCGACAGTGTTTATAGTTTTATAAGCCTTGGAGAGGTTCTCTAACTTAACACGTAGCAAAACTTATACGGTACAAATTAACTAACCGGAAAATCTTCTGCTAAAACGTAACTAAACTTTTTTTATCTGAGAAGGTCTTTGGAGGACTTCGGCAGGACTTGGAATTGACCCGATACATTCAAGTTTATCGATAAATTTCAATGATTTGATACATATCGATAGTTCGATGCATGTCAAGAACACTAAAATTCGATAACTCAACAAAATTCGTTAACTCGACCAATTTAGATAACTGTGAAATTCGATGGCTCGATAAATTTCGGTAACTCAAAAATGTAAAAACTTTGGATACCTTTATAAATTTTTACTTTTGACATCTCCACATTTTTCGAAAACTATCTAAACATTTTGATAACTCGTTACACTCGGTTAAGACGATTAAATTCGATAAGCAGTGATAAATCGATAAGCTTATATAACCTTGAAATTTCGATAAATCGATATATTTTGAAAGTTCCATAAACTTCGCTTCGTTGAACCAACCAATTTCAGTAGATCAATAATTATCGATAACTCTGTAAGTTGAAAGAACTCCATGCATTACGACACCTCGATATATTTCGTTAAGTCTATAAATAATGATAATTCAATAAATATCGATAACTTGATACATTTCTTTAACTTGACAAATTTTGTTAATCCCACACGTTTTTATAGCTCGATAACTATCCGTAAATTTGGGCAACTAAGTTTCTGTGTCTATAAATTTCGACAACTTAGTAAACATTGATCAGTTTGAATAATTCGATACGTTGCGATAACTTAATAAGCATGGATAAATTTCGATAATTATAAACTTCGATAATTCGATAAATTTCAGTAACCTTTATGGCTGATTTTATTTCGATTCCTATCGGAAAATTTCAACTCTGTTAACTTAATTCTTATGTATTTCTCATTATCTCCATTTTCGCCTTTATCTCAATTTTCGTCTCTATCTTCACTTTTGCCTTTTTTTGTCTTCATCGTTATCACTTGTTTCTTCATCTTCATATTTATCTTTATTTCAAAGTTTAATTTCAAATACGAAGTAAAACAAAATGCGAAACAGCTTAAATTAAACAGGTTGCAAAAACAACCATACACAAATATGGAAAGTTTTAAACGACGATTTTCAAACAAATTCCAAACTATAAAAACTCTCCTCATCTACAGAAAATTACCTTCCAACGGTGTTTTTGGTTTTGAAATCGGTAACTTTACTTTGGTCTTCATCTTTGTTTTTATCTTTCACATCTTTGCTTATGTCCTTTTCTTTTTATTTTCACGTACATGAGATGAGGTGCGATTACGTGATAAGATGTGACGTGATTTTATGTGATGTGATAGGATGTCATGTCATGTGTTGTCATATCCTGTGATGTCATGTCATATGATGTCATACCATATGATGTCATATCATGTGTTGCAAAGTCATGTAATGCCATGTCATGTCATACGATGTCATATCATGTGATGTCAAGTCATGTGATGTCATGCCATATAATGTGATGTCATATCATATAATGTCATGTCACGTGATATCGCGTGATGTGATATCATATTATGTGATGTAATATCATGATCAATGATCATGATGTTGATAACTGTGTCGAGAAAAATACCGATAACAATATCCATAAAAATATAGAAAAATACAACGATTGTAAAATCGATTAATTCATCGATAAATATAACAATCATTAGTAGCGATTATTGTACCTATCATTAACATATAAATGACTAAATCGATAACAAAATCAATTGTTTAATCGATTATTATACCGATAACAATATCCATTATTGTATCGATAACAATATCGATTATAATATTGATTATTATATCGATTACAATAGCGGTTATTTAATCAATAACAGTATCGATAACAATATCGATTATTTGATCGATAGCAATATCGATTATTATATCAATAAAAATATCGAGTTTTATATCGATAACAATATCGATCTTCATCCTCATCCTTTTCTTTATATATATCTTTATTTTTGCATATTCCTCTTCACCTTTACCTTAAAGTGTTTTAATTTACTTTGATCTTCGGTTTTGCCTGTACCTCTAGGCATCTTTGTTTTTGTTTTTATTCTCAAACCGCTAAACCGCTGAGAACCATTTCCATGTGCATTATTCCCCTTGAATTTGACAATTTACTCCCAACCAACCAACTGGCGCTAAAGAAGTTTCACTTCATAAATTCAAGAAATGTTCTTACCCTTTCAGTTACCCTAATTCTTATGTATCTGTCATTGTCTCCATTTTCGTCTTTATCTTCACTTTTGCCTTCTTTTTTTACTTCATCGTTATCATTTATTTCTTCATCTTCATATTTATCTTTATTTCAAAGCTTAATTTCAAATCTGTAGTGAAACAACAGGCGAAACATGTCAAATTGAACATGTTGCAGCAACATCTATACACAATTCGAAAATGTTTAAACGACGGTTTTGGCCGTAATTTTCAACCAATTGTGAAACCATAAAAACTCTGCTCATCTACGGAAAAATGCCTTTCCAGCGGTGTTCTTGGTTTTGAAATCTGTTCGGTAGAATCGCCAAACGAACGGAGACAAAATTTATGTTAGCGTATTAATATATAGATAGTATTATCAATATAACAGTTCATTAGTTTAAAACAAAGCAAACGTATTACATTTGTATGTACAGTTGTGTTCACATAAATGGTAGTAATTGTATTGACAATTTTTTCTTTCCTTAATTTAAATTTTATATAAAAAAAAAGTTAATTCTATAACAAAAACCATGCAAGATGAAGTCTCAAACTTTCTAGAAAATTTATAGAAATGTTAAAAATTTAAAAAAAATTTCATCAAAATATCTAACTATCCGAATTTTTTTTTTTTAATTTGGAGAACGCAGTTTTGTAGCCCATACAGTTTCAGTAGAAGACGAGCTCTTGTCAGAATTTGTTTGCATATTTTAAGCTACAAATTTAAAACATATTTATTTGGTGGGCTTATTAAATACAACATTCACAATACTAGAGTTCACTTTTTGATGCGTTTGAGCGAAAGTGCGAATATCGGCAGTTTTTTACAACAAACATATGGCACCGTTATGGCGTCGTTTCGCACAAACGCACAGCAAAGCAACAAAACAAACGCTAATTTTTGCCTTTCGCATTTTCGCATCAAAGAGTGAAATACCTTAATAAAATCTGTGGACATTTGATAAAACAACTTCTCTCGAGATATGACAATTTTCCAAGATTTCTATCATATACATTAATTTTCATTGCGCATATTTCTGTCTTACCGCCATATTAATATGACTTTGAATATAAAAGTTATGGCAGTCTTATAATAGTCTAAGATCCAACAAGGGTACAACCTTCACCCACCTGTTTCATGGATTAAAGCTATTTTGTATGAAATTTATGTCTTAATAAATATTTCGCGAGTGGGTTGGCTGAAAAAAGTCCTGGCCAGGATATTTTTAATTAAATACTCAAAAATTATTATTTTTTTTTAATTTTGTACTCATTTGTTTAATGAAAAAATTATAAACCAATCGGAAGTATTAAGCCTATAGAATGTGAAAACGTTGGATTGTCTATTTTTTTCTGGCCTACTTATCGGGTTGGCAGTAGGGATGTCAATTTTCGGGGTTTTGTCGATCCCGGGATTTTCGGGATCTGAAAATACAATCCCGGGATCCCGGGATCGTCCCGAAATTCAGGCAAAAGTGCAACACATCTGTGATCATCCTATTATAGTATTTTAAATCAGATTGATATAACAAAAAAAGTACAATTTATTGTAATTCATTTACATATTTATTAAGGCGATAAATCAGTATTTTCAATCAACAAACCACAAACATAAAATTTGACAAACATATATGTATGTATGTATGTACCTAGTTTTTGTACTACAAGTACACTCAGAAATATTTTGCATAGATTTTTTTTGCAATATTCAGAATATTTTTCATGGTATTTTTTTTGTTAATTTAAAAAAATATATATGTATGTGCAATTTTGAAGTTGCTAAAACATCCCGTTAACATTTTATAGTTTTTTTTGCCACAAAAAAATTCGTTATAGGGAAGAAAATGCCCAACATCGTCAGTAAAAAAAATTCAAAAATCAAGGGAGTTTTTAGCAACTTTAAAATTCCACTTTATTGTATTAAATTGAATGGGCTATAAAACCGCATAATAGAATTTTTTGTAAAAATTATGATTAAAAAGTTTGATATTTTTATGATAATTTGGTGAACTTAAACCAACTTTCTCTAAAGTGTGAAATTTTGATTTACATGATTTTTGTTGTAAAATGAGCTATATATTTTTTTTAAATTAACAAAAAAATACCATGAAAAATATTTTGAATATACCAAAAAAAATCGATCCAAAATATTTTTGTAAGTGACTGTATTTGGTACAGCAGTAACTGCCTATGTAACTATATACAATTTTTTAAATCACTGTTTGAGATCAATTTAAAATATTATCAGTATATTTAAGTAATAATAAAAAAGTGAACACATTTAAGTAAAAAATAAATATATAAGTGCATCACCTATTCCATTTTGAGCGAAGCAAAATTATTCCTTCTTTTGATGGAAATGCGATCTTAAAGAAATTATAGCATTAAGGGTTGCAAAAAATTCTTGTTTTGCCCTTGAGAGGGGATATTTGTGATAAAAATTTAATTGGCTAACAAAAAATTGTTTCCAGCAATCCCGGGATTTAAATCGACTAATCCCGGGATATTCGGGATCCCGAAATCCCGGGATTGACATCCCTAGTTGGCAGGTACGAACTGGTAAGTAATACTAGTAATTTTCACTCATCTGTTTTTAGAACTTACATTGCACAAGAAGCACAAAAGCAGTAGTAGTCGTCTTCAGTTTGAAATACTATGGCTATTCCATGTCCTGAAGTATTTGGAACAGGGCTATTATGTTGTATTGAATTCGGGCAGTTTTTTTGCGAAATGTTAGGAAACGAAACAATTTCAAGGTGACAGCTTTTGAAAAATGGTTTAAATTTAATTAGCGCTGCATTTACACGTTCAATAAATTGCTTAGTATCTGCTCACATGTACGAGTTGTCAAAAACCATTCTTTTGAACATGTTAACCTCATGTAAATGTCAATTATACCAATTCACAAAAAAATTTAATAAATGTAAAAATCAGTCCAAAATCAGTAAAAACTCAGAAAATCAGTAGATTTAGCGTACTGATTTCAGGTTCTTAAAAATCAGTGCAATAAAAAAAAAAATCAGCACATGTACTGATTAAATCAGCGCACCTGGCCACCCTACGCACAGTTCAGATTCCTCTATGGAGACTCAAAAAATTAAAATTAAAATTTTTTCATCTAATACCCAAAATCGATAATACTAACGTCGAAGATGTCACATATAAATTTTGGTCCCGATTTGAGTAGGGTAAGGCGTATCGCACAGGGGTCAAAGTTCAGATTCCTCTATGGAGACTCAAAAAATTAAAATTAATATTTTTTTCATCTAATACCCAAAAATCGATACTACTAACGCCGAAGATATCACATATAAATTTTGGTCCCGATTGGAGTCGGTTAAGGCGTGTCGCACAGGGGTCAAAGTTCAGATTCCTGTATGGAGACTCAAAAAATTTAAATAAATATTTTTTTTTCATCTAAATAATACCAAAAATGTGATATCTTCGGCGTTAGTAGTATCGATTTTGGATATTAAATGAAAAAATATTAATATAAATTTTTTGAGTCTCCATAGGGGAATCTGAACTTTGACCCCTGTGCAACACGCCTTAACCGACTCCAATCGGGACCAAAATTTATACGTGATATCTGCGCCTACAGTAGTATCGATTTTGGGTGTTAGATGAAAAAAAAATTTATTTAAATTTTTTGAGTCTCCATAGAGGAATCTGAACTTTGACCCCTGTGCGACACGCCTTAACTGTCTCCAATCGGGACTAAAATTTATATGTGATATCTTTGACCTTTGTATTAGCGACTGAGGGGGTGTGACTTAAAATTTCATTTTTAAGGGCCACCCTAATGTACATATGTATATGAACAATGTTTTCACAAAAAGACGCGTGAAAAAGTTAATGATATATACTTAATTTTTGATGTTTGCATGATCTTAATTCCAGTGGTTGGTACTCAAAAATATCATATTTAATATAAGATTTGTGTTCTCTATTTTAGTATTTTCAATCTTAGTCCGATTTTAAGTTCGTAAATGCTAAGATCGAGTACGAAAAACTTGATTCCTTCTCTAAGTGTAGGCGTGGGTTCCTCTCCAAAGACATGTCGTCTAATCCTTGTCCACTTGTGATGAGGGTGCTGTCGTTGTGTGGTATCATGTGGGGGTCACCAGTTTCGTATTTCCAATAATTGTAAGTGCACGTGTTACACGTGTTTTACGTTTATTATCAAAAAGACTGAAAATCTTTTTTTTTCGGGAAATCAGTACCTCAGACTTTTTCATGCTATAAAAATCAGTACTTTTCAGTACACTTTTATTCAAATTATGAATGTAAGTAACAGAAAATACTTTTAAACGTCAGAGTTCTTGTTTTAAACAATATTTTGGTATATAAATAAAAGGTAGTTCATAAAAAATAAAAAATATTTTTCATTTTAACATGAATGTACACTAGGGCGGGTCAATTTTTTTTCGACATCGTTCCTAGCAGATTCGGATTCTACATAAAATTCTAAGAAAATTTCGAGCCTGCGCAATTTTAAAAGAAAATATCTTTAATTAATACTAAGTCCATAATCAGATTAATATTTACTAAAGTGTTAGGAATTTCTTTTTTTGTAATAAAGAGTTGTGCTCCGGAGTTTTGTGATATGGAACTCGCCAAGGGGGCCGGAAGGGGATGGGGGATACCTCCCATAATGAAAATTTTTAGTCAGCTCTAACTTCGGAATTATAGTCACATGAACTCGAAATTTGAAATGCACAGTAGGTGCTTATGGAAAGATATATGCATATAAATGAGTTTGTAAAAAGGGGCGTGGCACATCTCATAGGTGTGGAATCTTTTACCAGCTATAACAGCAGGCAGTATTAGTGATCTCATTGTATTGCATTTTGCAGATTTGTTATACTTGATCAAGGTGAAATTCAAATAAATTATAGGTGATATGAAGTTCACCGGGTCATCTTCTATTCTTTAATGTATACTACTTAAGTTAATATGCGGATTAATATTTACTAAAGTGTTACGAACGTTATCTTTTTAATACAATAAGAAAATAATAATTATAATTTAAAAGAGTGACACACAATGGCTAGAGTCGTCGCATGTGTGTATTCTTTTATATACATATATATGGGCCGTTCTTACGGTTTATATATTTTTCATCCACTCGCTTATTCCTTACCGAAAATTTTAAATAAAAATTTAACAAGTTTTAACCGCTGATACAGTACAGGTAGCAGTTTAAAATGGGTAACTGGGTAAACTTTATAAAGAAAACATATTCTCTGGCTAAATTAATAAGCCTGCCCGGATAACATAAAATCCCAAGCTTGATAAACATTTGTTGTTATAAAAGTTTTATAAAGCTCTACTTGTAATTAGGAAAAATGCCGAAAAAAATTATAAAATTGATTCATTGATTGATTGATTGATAAAAATAGAGAGTGAGTTATGGCTATGACAATAGAAACTAGAAAAAAGATACCTCGTGTTGAAAGCAAAAAGGATCTAAAACCTAAAAAAAATATAAATACATTGTTAATAATAAAAAAATTTATGATTCGAAAAATAATTTTAAAATATTGTAAATTTTTTTTGGTTTTTTAAAGTTAAGGGTAAATAAACCCTTAAACTTACAGTAATTTTTAAGAAAAATTCCAAGTATGCAGTTGAATAATCCATTCAATATTAGTTTATCAAAGTGCAGATTTGAAGTTGCTTGAAAATCTGAATATAAAATTGCAAATTAGTATGCAGATTTATTGAATTTTCCTGAGTTTTTCACAAAGTTTACACATATGATTTTTATGTGTTTTAGTGTAGTATGAACTATGTTTTTATAAAAAATTATCGGAAATAAATTAAAAATTGTGCATATATGTAATGCGAAAATTTACTGTGCCAAAACTTTTGTTCGACACTGTACATATAAAAAAAATACATACAGTAACTTCTCCCGTTACAATAGTAAAAAATATGTAATTTGCTTTGTAGTGCAATCTTGCGGTTCTTTAAATAAAAAATAGATATCAGAAATTAATTTTTCGTATCAATAAGCTCCCAAGCACAGGTTTGTATTAAAAAAATATATCCGTAACACTTTATTAAATATTAATCTGCATATTTTATCAATTCGTCGGAATATGTTTTTATGTATGTTACCGCGTAACTTTGGACTACGTTATCCGTTTTCTATAATTCTTTTTGAAAGGAAAGGTGGTTCCTCATAGGTAGTCTCCTACTAATTGAGTGTAGATCCGATAATTGGGCCATGAAGAAAATAACGGTACTTTTAAATTTGTATATGAGAATTGAAGTCGGTTTTGTTTTTTTGTTTAATTATTACTCCAGTGTCCACAGCTTCTATAAAAGGCCATATTTTTTTGTTAGTTCAATTGTGGAGTATTTGTATGAACTGCTTCGGCTAATACTTCGGCTTTTGTTCTCTTTTTATATCGAGGCTGAGTGCATTGTTCGATGGGGTGATATCATTGCCAAACATGATAGTACTTTGTTTGCCATCAATAAACACTATCTTGACGGAGTTACAGTATTCCACATTGATGCGAGCCTCAAAAGTTTTGAACAATATTTGCGAGTATGGCTTTTAGTTTTTACCGCTCAGGTAGGTGGCAGGCCTATAGAAAATATTTCTTAATCAATAATTTATCAAAAAATTTTCGTTTGACACCTATATTATTACACATACTTTATCTTATTAACTTTATTGAATTAAATTTTCGAAATTGGTGGCAATTCGACTCAAAAATATTTTCAGTAGTAGGCCTTCTTAAAACTTTTTAATTTGATACCCATATTGCAATATTTAATTTATCTTACCAATTTAATTTAATAAAATTTTGAAACTGGTGGCAACCCCCCTCAAAAATATTTTCGCCTGTAAGCCTTCATAACCTCTTTCTTTTGACACCCATATTGCAATGTCTAATCTATGCCATTAATTTACTTATATTGAATTTTTAAACAGGTGGCAACTCTCTACTTTTTTCTCGTTTTAACCATCCGGATATTATAAAAAACAAACCAAAAAAATAAAAATATTCAAGTCGGTCAAGCCGTTTTCGAGTCTTAGCGAGGCTAACGGACAGCAATTCATTTTTGTATATAAGATATCTTCTTTTAAAAATGCGCAGGCTCGAAATTGACTTTAGAGCTATGGTCTGGAGGAATTTTTTTCTTAGAATTCTCTGAAGAATCCGAATATGCTAGGAACAATGTCGAAAAAATCAATCCATACAAATTGACCCGCCCTAATGTACACTAGGGTTACCAGATTCTGAAACGGAGAAAGCAGTACATTTCTATTCTCGATAGAAAAAAGCAGTTCAAACATAAAAAAGGAGTACAATTTTTTTGTTAAATTTTTTCAAAATTTTTTATTGAGCTTGAGGCCGTTTTTAATGAAAAACTATTGTGGAAAAGCAACAACAATTGAAAAAAATGGTAGAAGTGATAGCTATTTCGGTAATAACCACATATCCTCATCAGACTTCTTCGGCGGGATTCGAATCGACGACCCCAGCTGACTCCGCCAGTTGCCTACGCACTGTGCTAAGTTCACCTTGTAAACTGTTGTTGCTTTTTCCACTTTTTTCATGTGAGCCAAGTTATTGTTACAAATTACCGCTGTGGTGTGGTGGTTAGCAGTGTGCGCTACCATTTCGCAGGGCCTTTGTGTGACAACATCAGGGCGCATGCCACAAATCGGAGGAAAAGCCCGGCCAAACACTAACGTATGTGTAGGCGCCAATCTATTATTATTATTAAATATATAATCACATGTTAAGATCGTTTTCATGAATAGGGTGCAAACAAACAAAGATATCTTAGATATTTTTTTCAAAGCAACAATTAATGTAAAAAAATAAATAACTAAATTACACAAAATAATTCCAGACTCTCCCTGAATATATGGCCTTTTTTAATTTAAGCTTTATAATTAATTTAATAATTTTCTGATTTTTATACCTGAGCGCCCTACGCCTACCTGGCTACGCCCGCACTCACACTTTTTTTACCATTGTTAAGATATGACGAGATTGCGATTGAGATTTTCAATTAAAAAGCTTTAAGGTTTTAATCCAACTTGTAATTAATTTACAAAATGACTTATAACTAATTAGGATTTAACAATAATATTTTGAGTGGACTGTATGATGATGTGAATGATTTTTAATTAGGAAATATAGTAGGAATTGAGCAATTGATTTGGGTTGGAGAGTTCGGAGGGAATTCGCGCAACGGGATTGGTAAAATTGAAATGAGTATATAATAGTAGAAATAGTAATACATGTATAGATGGATGGTTGATACTTAGTTGATGCAAATGCAGGTGAAACTCCACGTTGTGGTTGAACTCCCGCGTAGATAATATTAGATGAAAAAAAGTAGGTAGTTATCGACCTCCAACGGTGTTGTAGAAGACTTTTTGTTGATGATGAGGTATTATAGTTGCTGGTTCGGTAAAACGATCCCTGCTGTCTTCTGTAGGTGTCGATCGCAAAAAGAAGAAGGATGGCAAAGCGGAGAGTGCCTTTATAGGTTACACTGGAAGCAACTGCAGCCTGTCTATAGCTAACACTGGAATATTCAAGCAGGGGTGCTTTAATTCGGTGCAAGCGCAGGGATGCATTTGGGATTAAAGGATGCGCAGGGATGCATCCTTCAAGTGGGCGCAAGTCACTTGAACAACCATCACACTCTTTTTTACTTGTGTTCACCACAATATGAATGCCAAAGTTTATGTTAAATAAGTAATTTTTAAGTAAAAAAAAACCGACTTCAATTCTCATATAAAAATTCAATATTATCGTTAATTATAGAAATCGGTTAACGTGGTTCAAAGTTATGCGGTAACATATGTACATACATAAAAGAAAAAAATTTTCCGTCGAACTGATAACCTTCTTTTTTTGAAGTCGGTTAAAAATGAATAGCTGGAAAAAGGATTAAAAAAGAAGTACACATCTAAAAAAGGAGTACATTTCCAGAACTTTTTTTGGAGTACAAGGGATTACATTGCAATAAAAAGTAATACGTTTATTCCCAAAAGCAGTACTACCCATGTAATACCCTTGTAATATTATTGTACCCAGGAGCCAATAAATTATTTAATATTTATGACATTAATGAGATCATTTCCCTTTTCAGTGTTTAAATAGTCAAAGAATTCTTCATAATTCAGTTTAAAATTACTTTTAATTTGGAGTTCACTTTCAACAATTTTAATTCCGTTTCTCTATTTGCGCCAGTAAGCAAATTTATACTTAAGATCCTCTCAGCTGCTTCGTTTGAGCGTAGTATTGAAAAAAATCACATATTTTCTCTAACTGTGCAAACGTACCACTATTTTCAGACTTCATCCATATTTTCTCACGGCTTAAATTACTTTTTTAAACTGCGCAAAAACAAACAAAGGCTAAGAATTCGATAAAAAGAGTATCTAACTCGATGTATTGTATGCAAAACTCTTTTCGAATGCCTGTAAATTGAGAAAAAAGAATTGTAGGCTGCAGGCAAAAGCCATTCAATTATTCCAATTTGGTGTTATTAAACTTATTTTCGAGATAACTATCAACACTCGACAAAAAAACGTCAGCCCTCTTTTTAAATAATTCATACTCCATCATATTATCGCAATTGGTACGTAATGCCTCGGCGATATGCCCATAATACGTATAATTAAATTATTAAGGGTACTCATTTAAAAGCGCAAAACTCTCGCAAACTGGGCAAACTGTGCAACTTAAAACCCTCGCAAATGAAATGTCAAAATTTGTATGGAAAGCATTTGCACGAACAGGGCAAGTTTACGCGGAAATTTTGTCGCGCAAATTTGCGCAGTGTGATGTGCAACCCTCAATCAACTATTTTGTTTACTTTCATTTTTATTTGTGCTCAACGCTTTTTCCTAAGATTTAATATTTTCTTAAATTCAAGTTTCAATTGCTCAACTTTTTAACTTAAGCATTGTCAAATAATTAAAAGTCTGAAATT
>NW_023461077.1:0-29086 GCF_013731165.1 Rhagoletis pomonella | reverse complement strand
GTATGGAGATATATCAAACCAATCGCATACTCATGGAGAAAAATTGTAGTTATTGGAATAGGGGGCGTGGCACCTTCCATACAAACCGAATTTTTCATACTGCATATCTCTGGAAGTGTTGATGGTAGAGTACTCGAACATGGTATGGAGATATATGAAACCAATCGCATGCTCATGGAAAAAGATTGTGGTTATTGGAAAAGGAGGCGTGGCACGTCCCATACAACCGAATTTTTCATACTGCATATCTCTGAAAGTGTTCATGGTAGAGTGCTAGAACATGGTATGGAGATATATCAAATCAATCGCATGCTCATGGAGAAAAATTCGGACTATTTGAAAAGGGGGCATGGCCCCTCCCATACAAACCGAATTCTTCATAATAAGTACCTCTGGAAATGTTCATGGTAGAGTACTGGAACTTTATATGGGCATGGCACCTCCCATACAAGTCGAATTTTTCTTATTGCATATCTCTATAATTGTTCTTGGTAGAGTGCTCCAACTTGGTGTGGTGATATATGAAATTAATCGCATAGTCATGTAGAAAATATGGAGCCGAATTTCATACTGCATATTTCTTGGAAGTATTTGTGGTACAGTACTGGAACACTTCGTGTGGAGATATATGAAACGGTAAAGGCAGTCCAATTGCAAAAAAGAGCTGGCAGGTGGTGCTGAGGTCGAGTTATTACTAAAAATCTAAAAAGTGAGAAAAGGTGCCGTAAATGTCAGACTAAATCGACCCGTTGCACTATTGAGTATATCGAACTCTCGTGTGTTACGATTGACCCAATGGATGTGATTTGACAATATTATTATGCGTTAGAGCCTCATTCGAAGAAACAGGGTTGAGTTGTGCAGTGGTAAATCTCAAATCACCACCTGTCGAAATACCTTAAAAGCCAGTTTCATGAAAGCAATTTAATGAAAATTTATTTTTTTAATTGAATTTAATATAGAACCTGACAGAAAAACATAATTTTTCACTTAAGTTACTTTCGCGAAACTGGCTTTTAAGGTATTTCATCTCAGTTTATGTATGTATATTATATTTCTGTTGAACAAGGATACGCATTGATATTGAAATTGCCCCTAACTATAAGATAAAATTTCTAGGGCATATTCACTATAGATCCTAATCATTGTTGCCACCAGGGAACTTCTCATGGCCATAACACTTTCGTTCGGTTATTTAAGGCGGCAAACGACCGCCAAACCATAGTCTTAGCCGAGGAAAATGCCAGTGCAAATCGTAAATGTGGATTGTTGGATAAACTGTTCTACCAAAATGTTTAAATTAAAAATCTAATTTTAGGGCGGGACGAGGTTCACCGGGTCTGCTAGTATTTATAGGAAATTGAACGCGAATGGTCTCGTATACTCTTTTCATTAATCGAACCGTTGTTTCATGTAGTTAATCGATTACTCTAACCATTTCGAGATATTCGCAGTAGAACTCCAATGCCTACTGATTTTAATAGTTTTTTAATAAATATTTCCTATTTATCCATTTAATTTATGAATTTTGAGATGATTTATGATCTATTTCAGAAAACGAAGGTTTTTATTTAAGAAATATCATCAAACATATCAGAATTTTGAGATAATTTATGATCTATTTCAGAAAACGAAGGTTTTTATTTAAGAAATATCATCAAACATATCAGCAGAAAAAAAATCTATTTCGCCATATGAAATTTTATAATTCAATACAGTATTGATACAAAAATATATTTTTTCATTTAGTTTAAGTTATAAAAATTGACTTGATTGATTGAATTGATAAAAATTGATAAACTCAAATTCTCATGAATATTGTCAAAATCCATAAATTCAATTCATTCAATCTTTGACCTTGAAAATCTTTTAAATGGTTAGATTAATGAAAAGAGTATACCAGACCGTTTTTGTAGAGCGTTCAATTTCCTATAAATATTGACCATGCAACTGGTTTAACGATCTATTGGTGATAAGATATGACCATTTTTATATGAGACTAAACGGGTAAACCGATTTTAATAATTTTTTTTTGTATTGTTCGGTATGATACCAGAACCAATGATGCAAAAAAAATTGGAGGGTTGGCACCTATTTGAAAATATTTAAACCCAATTATATTGATAAAATGAATAAATAACTACAATATGGGTATCAAATTAAAGAGGTTTAAGAAAATAACTGCTGGATATATTTTTGACGAGGGTTGCCACCTATTTGAAAATTTAACTCAATTTAATTGATATAGGTATAAAATTAAAGAGGTTTAATAAAGAAGACTTTTGGAAATACTTTTGAGGAGGTGGCAACCACCTATCTGAAAATTGTAACTCAGTTACATTGATTAAACAAATGAAATATTGCAATGTGGACATCAAAGTAAAAAATGTTTCAAAATTTTTGAGGAGGGTTGCCACCTGTTAGAAAATTTTACTCAAATAAATTGGTAAAATAAATGAAATGTTACAATATCGGTTCCAAACAATATATTACAAAAATTTGGAGTTGCCAACAGTTTGAAAATTTTTAAATCCAATTGTATTGATAAAATAAATGATATATTACAATAAAATAAAGAGGTTTAAGAAAGATAACTGCTGGCTGATGACGGCTGTCACCTATTTGAAAATTGTAACTCGGTTAAAGTGATAAAATAAATGAAATATTGCCATGTGGGTATCAAATAAAATAGGTTTCAGAAAGATTACTCTAGGAAACATTTTTGAGGACTGTTGCCACCAATTTAAAAATTAAGCCGAGTTAAAAATTGATAAAATAAATGAAATATTGCAATGTGGGTATCAAGTTAAATAGGTTTCAGAAAAACAACTGTTGGAAATAATTTTGAGGAGGGTTGCCACCTGTTTCAAAATTTTAGCTCAATTAAATTGATAAAATAAATGAAATATTGATATGTGGATGTCGAAACTAAAGAGTTTTAAGAAGGCTTACAGCAGAAAATATGTTTGAGGAGAATTACCACCTGGTTGAAAATATAACTCAATTTAATTGATAAAATAAATGACATGTTACAATTGAAAGAATACTGTAGGAAATATTTTTGAGGAGGTCGCCACCTATTTGAAAATTTTAACTCAGTTAAATTGATAAAATAAATGAAACATTGCAATGTCGGCAACAAGCTTTAGATTCTTTTTAAGGTTTACGGCCGAAAATATATTTGAGGAGGGTTGCCACCTGTTTGAAAATTTAACTCAATTTGCATAATTGATAAAATAAATGACTTATTAAAATTATTAAATTTAGGAGGTTTAAGACAGATGACTGTTGGAAATATTTTTGGGAGAGTTGCCACCTTTTTCAGTATGTT
This sequence comes from Rhagoletis pomonella, assembly GCF_013731165.1. Lineage (NCBI taxonomy): Eukaryota > Metazoa > Arthropoda > Insecta > Diptera > Tephritidae > Rhagoletis > Rhagoletis pomonella. The sequence goes on along the minus strand of NW_023461077.1, from coordinate 25,755 downwards.
GCACCAATGTATTTTCAATATGAAGCGATAAAATAAATAAGCCAACGAAAAATTAGTCCTTTGTCAAATATGTTTGATTTATTATTATTTATGTATGGATATGTACAAATATAAAGCGAATAAGGACGATGGGTGGTGGCTGACGGTCGTTCTTGGTTAAATACGGGGAAATAAGTACCCGTGCTCTTTTCAATAGAATTAAGTTCAACCCCAAAGCAGTAAAACTGTTTGGAGGGCAAGTTAAAAGATAGTTAATTTGGCGGGAAAAATGTATGACAGTTTCTAATAAATACATTTGCACATGTGTGCGTACATATTTATATTATTAAGCATTAAGGTGGACCGTCTTGGATTGATTAAATAAATGAAATATTGCAATGTGGGTATCAAACTAAAGAGTTTTAAGAAGACTTACAATCCAAAATATGTTTGAGGTACAATATGGGTGCCAAACGAAAGGTATTTGAAAAATCTTGATTTGGAAATATTTTTAATAAAATTATCACCTATCTAAAAGTAAAGACTGAAAATATTGAAATTAAATGAAATAAATAAAATGAAACTGGTTCCAAACGAAAAGTGTTTGGGGAAGCTTTAATTAATATAAAAAATTAATTAATTAATAGTAATTTTTAAGCAAGAAACGCAACCGACTTCAATTCTCTTATAAAAATTTAATAGTACCGTTAATTTTTTCATGATCCAATGATCGTATCTAAACCAAATTAGTATGGAATCACCTGGAAATCAGTTGACGTGGTCCAAAGTAATGCGGTAACATACATAAAAGAAAATATTCCGACGCATTGATAACCTAACGGCTAAAAACTACTAAAACAAATAGCAAAATGATAAAAGAGTAACGAAAACAAAAAACTATCGCATGAAAGCTGTTTAAAATATACTTAATGAAAACTTAAAATTGTTGACACCATTCCCTAGCATTATAAATCAGTTAAGTTTTAATCGCAAACAATTTCGTTTGGGGTCGCCATAACCTACTACGTATATTGCGAGTAAAGAAATTTTGAATAACATGAGATAATATTATTATGATTATGATTATCATTACTATTGTGAACTCCTATTCCCGATCAAGGACTCCCAAATTAAAGCGAAAGCAGAAGGGCATTTACGGTCGCATGATGCAAATGTTAAGATAATAAGAGCTGCAGAACTGAACCATGTAGGAAAATTTTGGCGTGTGCCGATGACATCGACATAATCGGTAACAAAAATCGCGAAGTCTTTTCTGCCTTTTCCAAGCTGGATAAGAAAGCAAAGCGAATGCGCCTGGTGGTAAACGAGGACAAGACGAAGTATCTTCTTCTTCTTCTTAATTGGCGCAGTAACCGCCTAAGCGATTTTGGCCGAGTCCAAAATAGCACGCCAGTCATTTCTCTTCTGTGCTAACTGACGCCAATTGAAAATGCCAAGTGAAGCCAAGTCCTTCTCCACCTGGTCTTTCCAACGCAGAGGAGGCCTTCCTCTTCCTCTGTTACCAGCATCGCGGCCCGCGTTGAATATTTTCAGAGCAGGAGCGTTTCTGTCCATCCGAACGACATGGCCAAGCCAGCGGAGCCGCTAAATTTTAATTCGCTGCACTATGTCTATATCGTTGTAAAGCTCATACAGCTCATCGTTAAATCGTCTGCGATATTCGCCATCACCAACGCGTAAAGGTCCGTAAATCTTTCGCAGAATCTTTCTCTCGAAAACTCCAAGAGCCGCCTCATCAGATGCTTTCATTGTCCATGCTTCCGCGCCATACACCAGCACAGGCATGATGAGTGACTTATAGAGTGCGATCTTTGTACGACGAGAGAGGACTTCTGAATTGCCTACTCAGCCCAAAGTAGCACTTGTTGGCAAGAGTAATTCTCCGTTGGATTTCAAGGCTGACATTATTATTGGTGTTAATGCTGGTTCCCAAATAAACGAAGTCGTCTACTTTTTCAAACTTGTAACTGTCAACAGTGACGTGGGTGCCAAGACGCGTATGCTCTGACTGTTTGTGTGATGACAGGAGATACTTCGTTTTGTCCTCGTTCACCACCAGACCCATTCGCTTTGCTTCTCTATCCAATCCCGAGAAGGCAGAACAGACGTAGCCCTTGTTTTTACCGATAATATCGATGTCGTCGGCATACGCCAGCAATTGTACGCTCTTATAAAGTATTGTGCCTGAGCGGTTCAGTTCTGCGGTTCTTATTATCTTCTCCAACATAAGATTAAAGAAATCACACGAAACCTCGTTTGGTATCAAACGGCTCGGAGAGGTCCTTCCCTATTCTGACGGAGCTGGTGGTATTGCTCAACGTCATTTTACACAGCCGTATTAGATTCGCGGGGATACCAAATTCAGACATCGCGGCATAAAGGCAACTTCTCTTCGTGCTGTCGAAAGCGGCTTTGAAATCGACAAATAGATGGTGTGTGTCGATCCTATTCTCGCGGGTCTTTTCCAAGATTTGGCGTATTGTGAATACCTGATCTATGGTGGATTTTCCAGGCCTAAAGCCACACTGATAAGGTCCAATAGCTCGTTGACGGTGGGCTTCAGTCTTTCGCACAATACGCTCGATAAGACCTTGTAACCTATGCTTAGAAGGCTAATTCCGCGGTAGTTGGCGCGTATGGCGGGGTCGCCTTTCTTGTGGATTGGGCAGAGCACACTTAAATTCCAGTCGTCGGGCATGCGTTCATCTGACCATATTCTGCATACGAGCTGATGCATGCACCTAATCAGCTCCTCGCCGCCGTACTTGAATAGCTCGGCTGGCAGGCCGTCAGCTCCAGCAGCTTTGTTGTTTTTCAGCCGCGTAATCGCTATACGTACCTCGTCATAGTCAGGCGGTGGGACAGCTACTCCATCATCATCGACTGGGGACTCGGGTTCGTCTTCCTCACTACTTTCAGCGCTGCTACCATTCAGTAGGTTATAAAAGTGTTCCCTCCACAATTTAAGTATATTCTGGACATCGGTCACTAGGTCGCCATTGTTGTTCTTACAGGAGTTCGCCCCGGTCTTGAAACCTTCCGTAAGTCGCCTAACCCTCTGGTAGAATTTTCGGGCGTTCTTCCTGCCGGCTAGCATCTCAAGCTCTTCGCACTCACGTATTTCGGCCTCACTCTTCTTATTGCGGCAAATACGTCTCGCTTCCTTCTTCAGTTCCCTATAATGGTCCCACATGGCACGCGTTGTGCCCGATCGCAGCGTGGCCCTGTAGGCGACATCTTTTTTCTCTGCGGCTTCTTGACATTCCTCATCGTACCAGTTGTTCTTTCGGGCTCGCTGAAATCCAACTACTTCTTCGGCGGCGGTACTTAATGATCGGGAAATGTGGTTCCACTGCTCGCGTACGTCGGATTGTTGAAGAGTGCTCTCAGAGATCAGGTGTGTGAGTCGAGTGGCGAATAAATTGGCCGTCTGTTGTGATTGCAGCTTTTCGACGTTAAGCTTTCCTTGCATTGTTGGGCGCACATTTTTTGCTGCACAGAGGCGGGTGCGTATCTTGGCTACAACAAGATAGTGGTCCGAGTCGATGTTTGGTCCTCGGAGTGTACGTACGTCCAAAACGCTTGAAGCATGCCTACCGTCTATCACAACATGATCGATTTGGTTTCTCGGTTTTCGATCTGGAGACAGCCAAGTAGCTTGGTGGATGTTCTTATGCTGGAACCTTGTACTACATATTACCATATTTCGGGCCCCGGCGAAGTCAATCAGCCTCAGTCCGTTATCGGACGTTTCGTCGTGGAGGCTGAATTTTCCGACAGTGGCGCCAAAGATCCCTTCCTTGCCCACCTTTGGAATTAAAATCGCCAAGCACGATTTTGACATCGTGTCGGGGGCAGCGCTCATATGTACGTTCCAAGCGCGAGCGCGATGAGCGAGATGTTGAAGAATCTAGCTTTGATGCGGATTGTGGCTAGACGTTCGTCCACCGGGGTGAACGCCAGTACTCGGCGACGGAGTCTCTCTCCTACCACGAATCCAACACCGAATTTGCGCTCCTTTACGTGGCAACTGTAGTAGACGTCGCAAGGCTTCACGCTTACTTCACCTTGCCCCGTCCATCGCATTTCTTGGATGGCGGTGATGGCAGCCTTTGTCTTCCCGAGGACATCAACCAGCCGGGCAGAGGCACCTTCCCCATTAAGGGTCCGGATATTCCAGGTGCATACCCTTAAATCATAGTCCTTTATACGTTTGCCGTGGTCGTCATCAGAAAAAGGGGGTCTCATCCGAGGCTGTTTGTTTCTTTTCATTGGGCGGGGTTTTAACGTGGCGGGACCCAAACCCAGCGCACGCGAAGTTTTACGCCTTCTCACTTTAGCTCGCTCCCAAACGGGTGTTTGGTTGCTACCCAGAGGATACGTGGATATAAATATCCGGACGTTGTGAGCTGCGATTTGAACCGTACGCACAAGAATCGCTTCTGGCCACTCCCAGGTGAATGGCAGTCAAAAGTTTTCGACTTCTGCGCACGGAACCATCCGACGAAGTATCTCCAGTCATAAAAAAAAGTCAGCGCATTCGCGCCTTGGAACCCACGTAACTGTTGACAGTTATAATTTCGGGAAAGTGGATAATTTCGTTTACTAGGGAACCAGCATTATCACCGATAAAAATATCGGCATGGAAAACCCACACAGAATCACTCTTGCCAACAAGTGATACTTTGGACTGAGTAGGCAATTCGGGAGTAAAGTCCTCTCTCGACGTACAAAAACCGAACTCTATAAGTCACTCATCATGCCAGAGCTGTTATATGGCGCAGAAGCTTAGACAATGACAACATTCGATGAGACGTCTCTTGGAGTATTCGAGAGAAAGATCTTACGGAAGATTTACAGGCTTCTACGCGTGGGCGACGGGGATTACCGTAGACGATGGAACGATGAGTTGTATGAGATTTACAACTAAATGTACATAGGCAATGAAAATACAGCGGCTCCGCTGGCTTAGACATGTCGTTCCAATAGGAACCGAAGTTCCAGGTGTGAAAGAATTCAACTCGCAATCCGATGGTGGTAGCAAGGTATAGGGAGCCCCCACTGCAATGGAGAGACCAAGCTGGCATAGAGAAAAATTATTGGCGTTCTTTGTCGAGCTCGGCCAAAATGGTTTTGGCGGTTACAAAGCCAAAGTATAAGAAGAATATGCAAATGATAAATTACGGATTTGGGAGACCTTCTTCTTGGATGCGCCAGGAGGAACTAGGAAAATATTCCTTATCAGATGGATTCTGGAAACGGTTCGATCAAAAAAATTACATTACCTTAGCTATCGCTTCGTCTGGAATTGCTGCGACATTGCTACCAGGAGGGAGCATTGCCAATTCAGCTCTTGAGCTGCCATTGAACATATAAATGATCGAAACTCTCACGTGCAATATTTCCAGAGCAATCGGTATAAAAAAAATTTATACTCATTGTTTGGGGTGAGTGCACCATGGCACATAAAAAATCGCTTGAGGTTCTTGATCGATTGTTGCGAGATTTGCGTGGACGTGTTCAACCATCCGAAAATGCATTGATATTACTCGCAGGATTTTACGCAAACATTGTCTGTAGTTTCTCGATTAACATTAGCGGACGAGATAAATGCTTGCCTGAAATAGTCAACATTGCGACAAAACGAACATACACTGCAGCCGAGGTATTCTCGCGACAATTACTGGACATTGGGAATGGAAAGCTGCCAGTCAAAGAGAGATTAAGACGAATTTTTGTAACTTAGAAACATCGAAAGGAGAACTGATCGAAAGAATGTTTCTTTATTAAGAAAATTATTTATAGGAATCACGATTGGCTCAGTGAACGGGCTGATCTTGCTGCGAAGAATAAGGATGTCTATCAACTAAATAATAGTGGTATTGACAACAGTCGTTGCTTGAGCTGATCTGCTCTTTTACCAGACTTCCAGGCCACTTGCTCACTTTGGTGAATACCGCTAATGTTATTCAATCCAGCATTCAACGCGAGGAAATAGCATATGCGTCGATAAAAACCGTTGGGGAAAAAAGCGATCCAACGGAATTTTTGAACTCGATTGATCTTATACCGAAATTGAAAATAGGTGTGCCAATTATCATGTTGCGGAATATTAATCAGCCAAAACTTTGCCACGGCACGCGACTCGCAGTTAACAAAGTGATAAGAAAGTAGTGTAAGTAAAGATTTTAACGTGGCCTAGATGAAGAATCCCCGTGATTCCGACTGATACACCATTTCAACTTAAACGATTGCAATTCCCAATTCGATTGATATTCGGAATCACAATCAATAAGGCTCCAGGTCGAACTTCGGAAAAGTGTGGTTTAGATTTAGATGCGGATTGCTTCTCAGATGTTGAGTGTTCCTGTGTCGGCGAACCAGATATCCTTGATATCTACGCAGCGAATTGAAAAACAACAAATATTGTGTGCACAAAAGTACTTATTACATAACCGAACACATATGAAACGTATGCTTTGTTTCGTTAATAATTTGTCATCCATATAACAGGAATATGCCACAGCAAAGCGTGGCAGGGTACAGCTAGTACACATATAAATAAGTGGATTAACTCCAACGTCATTGAGCTAAAAAAAACATCAATACGACGACGAAATCGTCTATTCGGCAACGCTGGTGGGGACCAGGGATGCCGTTTGGATTTAAATAGATCCAATTGGATACATTTTTAGACGAATTTTTGCGGGATACTTATTTTTTCCTATCAGTATAAATGTGGATACTTTTTTAAATAGGCCAAAATTTTATATTTTCTATAAAGTATTTCTCGTTCAAAAATAGATTTTCATTAATGACGTTTTCTAAATGTTATAAAAATCGCTACTTAAGCGTGAAATTAGAGCATTTTATTTTTTGTGAATGAAGCAATGAACATATATAGAGATCTCACCAAAGCAGTGTAATAAGAGCTTTAATAGACGGCAGCGTTGATCCGGATCAACTCGGGAATTAACTGCAGTTGATCCGGATTAAGTCCCAAATAATCCCGATCAACGCTGCAATCTGTTTAAGCTTTTAGGAGCAACTGTTTAGTTAGCTAACAAAAATGCCTTAAGCAAGATCTTAATATATACATATATATAAATTAAATATATCTCCTTCATATCACATATCTTCATTTGTTAATATAAAAAGAAAGAAGATCTCAATGTAGTTTAAAATACACTGTTTAAAAAACTAAATTTGATTTATTTAAGGAAATTTTTATGAATTTTACTGAAAAGACTTTAAATACACTCTAAATTTTTTTTGTTTATTTGCGCATATTAAGAAAGGTAACCATTTTCCTCTTTTAATGTGTGCAAATTTGCACACCGTGTATTAAAATTAAACACTGCCTGTTTACTTTAACATACCAAATTTGTCGCAGAGCGCAAAATAACACATAAAATGTTTAAAATAGAGTAAATGTAAACTCCTAATGTTTATTATTTGTAGGAAATGTATTTTTAGTTTCAAAATTTTTGCAACTTAAAACATTTCATGTGTATATTTATGTGTATATTTTAAAGATCTGAAGTTCAAAATCGAATCCTGAACATCTTATACGTATGTATATTTATACAGATTCCTGTGAAAAATAGATATTTTTCAGTAGTAGTTTTACACACACTTTTCATAGTGTATAGGTACAAATGTAACATATTAATTACTATTTTTATACTTACTTTGCAAAATACTTATGTATAAAAGATGTAACTTATAAATGGAAATTACAAATGTTTGATTTTATGAAATATAAAAATATATGTGACCTGGTCTACGAAAAGGGAGCTTACGTGCGAAAACTAGTTTTCTGTGAAAAAGCTGTTAAAAGTAAGCAACTCGTTTCGTCAGTTTCTCATTATCTCGTTAATTGTTCTCCGCGCCGGACGTCCAGTAAGTGTTGTTGTTGGTCCAGTAAGTGTTGTTCTTGGTCCAGTAAGTGTTGTTGTTGGTCGGAATATTATTATAGTTTTATTATTATTATTATTAATATTATTATTATTATTATTAATATTATTAATATTTTTAGTACACTTCTAAGCAAGTTAGGATTTTCTGCTTTTCACCACGTGAAAAAGCATCTCATCTTCCATCCGAATCAACCAAAAAGTGAAAATTGATTTTTTGACACCTAAGCCACCTTTCCGTAGACCAGGTCACATATATACACGTATTCCAAGTTCTTAGCTTGGGTTAAATTACGCCTTTTTCTTCAAAATGTTTGGTTTTCTTACAAATTATGAGATGGATACGTAAAAAAAGAAAATTGGATACATTTTTGGCTTGGTCTGTGGTACATTTTCTTGGGACGGCGCGGCAACACTGGTGGGGACTCATGATTCGATGAAATCCATCATAATCAATCAAAAATTGAATTTTGGATTTTGTATTTCAGCGATGTGAGTTACGCCCTTTCCATACTATACTAGGCATGCCAAATAAGAAAAATTTTGTACGCGCAAGTATGATAGACATTTTATTTTACTATATTATATATTGTTTATAAATGAATTATATTTTTACAAATCATATGTTTTGAGCCATATGTTTTTGGGAAAAATACACCGTAGTAGTTTTAAAATTTCTAGATTACATTTCTCGACTGAGAAATAAGATATTCGAGCTAACTCGACGACACACAGTGTGCTTTCTTAGCACTTCTTGCCAATTAATCGTAGCGCTTTCGACAGAAGCAATATTTTGACGTAAAGCAAAACGGCTTTGAAAACTAATTTAATTGCTTTTCAAGGAAAAATATTGCCATTGAGCCCCAATCACTCCTTGACCTTAAAAAAACTGGTAAAAAATAGTGTTCTTTGAAAAAAAAAAACATGCAAAATCCAACGGATATAGTAAAGAAACATTTTTTGGAAAAAAAAATTTCAACCCCTCAATTTGAAAAATGCATTATATATTGCCGATTTTATGATTTGCATGCAGCTGTGCTTCCTTCACAAAATTTTTATCCCTCGAACAACAAGTTTTAGTGCTATTCAAGACCTTTAATTTAAGCCAAGGTAGAAGTCTATAGGCCCTTTGAAAGCTAAATTATTACGATTCTAAAGTTAAATTTCGAAACTTCATTCGACATTTTGCGCAATTTTTTTTCTGATTTCAGAGTAAAAACTAGTAGAGCAGTTTCGAAGTTTGGTTTAAAATTGTTATAACTTCTAAAGGTCTTGAATTTCACTTATTGTTCGAGGGATATAAAATTGAGTGAAGGATGCACAAATAGAAAAATGCAGAATGCATGCAAATAGAAAAAAATGCAATAAATAATGCATTTTTAAATTAAGGTGTTCAAATTTTTCTTCGAATTTTGAACAGTGGAATCGTGCTGCTCGTCTCAATATTTATAATACTAGTATAACTAGTATAATAAATAAAAAAATTATAGTTTAAAAAACTAGAACCTCCCTAATATAATTGCCATTCGTACTGTCACCAGGTATGTAACTTGAGAATAGAAATCGCTGCATCTTTTAGGCGCATCAATATTACATAGTTACATCCCGAGCTAATAAAAGGAAGGTAAAATAATAAAAATACATAAATTTTTTGTTTCGGAATAAATTCCGTGGATTTTGCAAGTTTTTTCGAAGAACACTACTTTTGACCATTTTTTTAAGGTCAAGGGGTATTTATGGCTCAGTGGCCACAATTAAAAGGGATTTACTTTGGCTTTCAAAACCATTTTGTTTCGTATCAAAATGCTGCTTCTGTCGAAAGCGGCTTGGGAAAGGACAAGAGATGTATTTTAAAATGCTGTGTATATTTTTCAGATATGAGTTCAGCGACAAAGTCTATAAGAAATGGCCAATTTCATATCATAAAAAATTTCAATTAGCACGAAATTGTTCCGGAAGTAGGTACCAAGAGTGTAATTGAAATTCTTAACCAAACTCGGATTTCTCGACCGACTCGGATTTGGGAGGGGGAATTTCTCCTATTTGCTATTCGCGCGACAAACTTTTTTAAAAACGAAGTAAATTAGTACAAATTGTTAGCAATTTTCATTCGAGTTTTAGTAACTCCTTTCACTAAATTGCTTTTAGTAACTTTAACGAGACCTTAACTTATTTTATTTTATTAATTTTAGCGCAGTTTTGACAAAATATTTTTGCCTTTGCAGTGAAGAAGCGAGAAAGCTCGGCGAGATAACCGTCTACTTTCGAGCACAAGTCATCAATCGCCATAATCGAGTAATCGTCAGCATAAGAGACAATAGTGACTCCCTCTGGTGGTTGAGGGAGCTTTGAAATACAGTAAAACCCGCTTAAGTGCCTCACGAAAAATGTCAGCTTTTTGAGGTACTTAGGCGGGGACTTAAAAGAACCCGCTTAAGTACCTCATTGCGGGTACTTAAACGTACACAATTATTGATGAAGTAACATCTTCTTGTTAACTTACATAAATAAATCCTTGAATAAATCATCAACATTTAATGAAGTATACGTACTTTTAAACCAAGATCGTAGCATTATTTAAACATAAACACATCAAGAAAAACTTTATTAAAAAAATTAGATAAAGCAATGTTATATCATTTTTACAATAATTCCATTATTTAAAAAGTCATTGATTATACATATTTATTTATACATATGTACATAGAGTTTGGACCAAATTCAAAATGATACTGTTTGCGTGTATGTTTATTAATTTTTAAGAATTTTCAATTAAAACAGAGTTTATTCCCTACCACATACCCTATAAACCTAAGCTTAAAATTCACCAAATTTTCATCAAAATTTCAAAGTTCTAAAAAATCAACGGTAATTTTTAGCCACTTGAAACTTGAATGTTGTGACTGACGGTGGCAATTAATGTCGATTGTGTAGCGCTGCCACTGAATTTCGAAATATGAAAATATTTTAAGAAATTTTAAAAGAGCACTTAAAAGGAGAAAAATATAAGTAAAATGGAAATTATAAGTAAAATGGTAAATGGGGTACGAAAAATTTAGGTACATAGGCGGGTTGGGTAAATAAGCGGGGAGGTACTTAAGATAGGAATTTTCTTCAGATTACATTAAAAAATTCACGGTGCCCAAAACTGTTGGTTACTTAAGCGGGTTAGGTACTTAAGCGGGCGGGTACTTAAGCGGCTTTCGCTGTATAATAATTAAACAATAGCGGGGATAGGACACCACCCTGTGGTACCTCCTGTTTAATTTTTTTCGGTTTTCTAGTTTTGTCCCTACAGATTATTGACGAGTGTCGACCACTCAGATAATTCGCCGACCACCGTTTGAGTTCCTGTGGGAGTGAGGAGTGATCTTCTAGCAGCGTTGAATGACTGACTGTGTCGAACGCCTTAGGCAGGTCCAACGCTACTAGAATAGTTTTCTCACAAGGGCGGTTTCGGTTAAGGCCACGAGTTATCTGGGTGTTTATGGCGTTAAGAGCTGTTGTTGTGCTGTGCACTTTACGGAACCCATGCTGATGCTTCGCTGGGGTCAGGTGCAGTGTTGCCAGATTTTGGGTGAGTCTATTCCCTTTTTGTCCATGCGATTCTATATATTTTTCCCATTTTTCATTTTAGGTTTTCCCGTTTTTTCCACTTTTTATATAACCCAGTTTTTAAAAATGGCAAATGAATTATTCTCCCTGTTTTATTTTTTTATACGATCAATAACCATATTTTAACAACTCAGTCAACAACAATAACAATTCAATTGAAATGTAATAATATTAAAATAAAATATTACTTTAAAAGATATATTGCATCTACTTATGCGTTATTTGTACATATCATTCAAGCGTGGTCGCCGAAAGATATTTCAACTCCGTCGTCACGCTTCGTCGGATTGGACAATGAACTCACGGTAGACCAAGGCTTGCTCACACCAGTGTACGTTTAAAAGTTCCCGAATCTCCGAGTTGAGATCCTTCATACGGGGATTCTCGGGATCGGCCTGACGGAGGTTGTCACGCTCATCGGCTAGGAAAGCCGCTTAAGCAGGAAGATTCGGACGGGGATCCGAAATACATCCTGCCGGGATGAAGCGGGCTGCAGCAGCAGTGACAGCCCTACGGAATTACGCTCACCTACGTGAACGTGGGTTGGTGTGGTAGGGCAGTGAAGGTGCTTTCAGCAACATCCGCGAAGCCTTTTCAGTCAGCTTTGGAGAAGTTGACATCGGTCTGGTGATCCGCGGAATCAAAGTCGCAGGTTTATCGGTCGAAATGAATATGGGCAGGTGGTCTGACACTAAGTTTAGCATAGGTCGCCATGATACGCTCTTTATCAGACCAGCGCTGACAATTGTTAGGTCTGGCGAGCTGCAGCAGGTGCCCATAACCCTGGTGGGTTCATCGTCGTTCATTGTGCAGAATGTCGAATCGCCTATCTGTTCAGTCAATACGATCATTCGACTGGCTTGAATGCCAAAGATCGTGGTGCGCGTTAAAGTCGCCAACTACCATACGGTTTTCACCTCTGAGTAGCGCTCCTATTTCAGGGTGATATCCTGTCGGGAAGCTGGACCGGATAGCAATAACCTGACATTCTAGGATGCTATCCCTGCGGTCGATGCCTGCTGCGATAAGACAATACTCTACGGTGTGGTGCGTGATGAACGCTAAGCCTCCACCCTTATCTCGCTTGCAATCTCCACGGTGTACATTGTATCCGGCGCAATTCAACAAGGTTGAATTGCTGTGCAACTTCGTCTCTTGGACCGCAGCTATCAATATTTCATGCCTTTCCATGAAGACGGTTATCTCCTCAATCTTGCTCTGAAGTCCGTTGCAGTTGAATTGTAGCACCTTTGTGTGTGTTAAGGAGTTGTGTTCCCTGCCGGCCCCCTGATGTATGCTCTGCAGTCGGGGGTGCTGCCTTGCAGTGGTGGTGGGTGGCGTCGCGGAAAAAGTTTGCGACTGGGCCGCACAGCAGGGGCCCACATAGTCACTCTTCCAATACCCCTTGTTGTCAAGTCCTGAGCATGCCCTGAAGTGGCACCATCCAAGGCAGGCTTTGCACTTGGCTGATGTCACGTTACGGTATATTCTGGACGGACAAACCGAGCAGATTGTCGGAGGGACTAGAAGTTGCCGGCGCCGGTGTGTGGATGCTGTTGTGTTCGTAAGTGTGTCTATTGTTGTGCCATGTTGGGGTGTGGGTGTGTTGGTGTTGTGCTGCTCGTGCGAGAGGCGGTTTGCTGTGGTGGCGGTCCTATTCGCACAGCATGGGGCCACGAATGACGTGGTCCATTGCCGGTGCGTACGTAGGCCCGAGCAGGTGTGCAGATGTCTCCACCGGACACAGACGTTGCACCTGACTGAGGTGGAGTTTGTATGCCGTCGTCTCTGGCATACGCAGCTGGTGTAAATTTCTGGCCCTGGGTTAGACTCTATGCCAGCCCTGAGCAGATGGATATGAGGCAGATTTAGCCCCATTATCGAACAACGTTTGATGGATTTCGCCAACCTAAACGGGGTTAGATCGCTGAAACAACATCCCTTGGTCTGGTAAAACCCGAGTCACTCCGGTACGTAGAACCGGCTGTCGTGGGAATAATCTTGCTCTTCGTATTTGTCTTTTCGTGCTCTGTTCGTATTCACCTCCATATTCGCACTCAAAAATCAATTACTAACTGAAACTAAAAGCTGATGCCACATAAAATTCTTGAAAATGCACGAATTATGCCACATAGGTAGGGCTGTTGCGATACTATAAAAGTACCGATGCCAGTATCAAATGATGTATCAGAAGCTAGGTATCGATACAAATATTTGATATTGGTTTCGGAAATAAAATATCGATATTTTATCCTTTTCGTACAAAAAGTTTTTGACATAATATTAATGATGCAGTTAATGAAATTTAATAAGAAATCTTTAACAACTGCAGCGCGTAATAAACAAAATATAAAAAATTGCTCGATTTCATCAGAAAATCAGTAAATCCTTCTTTAAATTTTCTCTATGTACGAAAATTTCAAATTTTTCAAACAGATGTTGCACTTAACCGAGATTTTGTCAATCTAGGTAATATGATTCCATACTTTACTTTCGGCGTAAAAGCAGAAAGACATAAACAAAAACAAATCAATCTCATTACGCTCAGGGCTGCCAATTGTCTTTAGGTGCCATATTGAGGATAAAAACGGGCCATAATGTGCCAAATGGAAAAATAAAGGTGCCAAAAAAGGTTCCATCCTTTTTAATCCTTCTCATTTAGCAATAAAATAAGAATCACATTTCTAAAAAAAAGATAAACTAGGTGAATAATCTTCAGAAATTAGAAAATTTTAGTTGAGAAATAGAAATACACGCAAATGATTTCACAAAAATGTATTGAAATATTATTATTTTTGAAAAGTGCTATTTTGCCAAATTAAAAAATTAAGTGCCATTTGATGTAAAATAGGGCCAAAAATGGCACGGTTTGACCCAAGTTGGTAACCCTGCTGCCAACTATACTTAGATATGAAGTGCCATATTGAGAACAAAAAGGTGCCAAAAAGATGCCATTCTTTATAGTTCTTCCCATTTAGCATTAAAATTCGAAAATTAAAACAAAAGTGCAATGCCAAAGTAAGATAAACCAGTAGTATACACTATAGAAATTAGAAAATTTTAGTTAAGAAAAAGAAGTGCGGGCACAAAATTTCACAAAAATGTATTGAAGTTTTATTTTTTTACAAAAAGGCCAAAAATGGCTCGATTTGAGCCAAGTTGGCAGCCCTGGTTACGCTGTATATGTACTGTGTTTATACGGTTTGTATACATTACGATGCCATAAAATTACCGATACTAGTATCAAATGGACAAATATCGCGCAAACGATAACATAGAGTCACTAATCAGGAAATATACTTAAATATAATTCTAGGAACAATATGACTTTTACGAAGATGATATTAATAATGATGTTATTATAATTCATTTGGTGAAAATCTCTAGTTCTGAACTGGTGCGCTTCTAGGACATTTAGACCCACTACTTTCGCGATAAAACTCTTTTTCATGCAACCAACTGGCGAATTTAACACGGCGATGCCATAGGAATTGGAAATTATCCCTCGCTGCATTACCTGTTCTATAGTTCGGAACTAAACCTAAATTCGACAGATGGTATCTAGTTCGCTTTGCACCCGTTTTCTATAGTTCCAAACCAGTTTTTAAATCGACAGACGAAAAAAGTAAAACTATGTTTTCAATCAGAGATTTTGGTTTTACCGTGAATTTCTAAATTACTTGAGCGAAATTGTCTTAGAAAAGTTTGAACCAAGGGTTAGGAGATTTCAAATAGATATGAATAAAAACACATCCATCAAAATCAGTTAAACGGTACTCTAGAGAACGTATGCATGACACAGAAAATAAATTTTCACATAGTATCACAGAAACCTCTCAGACAATGATTGATTTGCTGTACTCAAATATTGATAACATTAATTGCAAAAGGCTTGAATAAAATAAAATCTCCGACCACGAAACAATTGGTTTTGACTTGTTATCGGAGAAAGAATACCAAATGCGTATAACAACAAGTAATTTTTAGCAAAAAAACCGACTTAAAAAAAATATATATATATTTCATGATCCAATGATCGGATCTAAACCAGATTAATATGGGACCACCTCTAAGATACTAGCTTTCCGATCGGTCGACGTGGTCCAAAGTTATGCGGTAACATACATAAAAAAAATATTCCGGCGAACTGATAACCTCCTCCTTTTTTGGAAGTCGGTTAAAAAGTATAATTTCATGGGAATACTACAGTGCTGAGAATCTTCTAAACATCTTTAGATATTATAACTTGAACTTACTGAACAGTCTATCACTGGAAGGAAAAATTAAAGCAATGAATGATATTATAATTCAAGCTGTGCAATGTTTAACTTTTCAAAAACAAACTGAAGTAAAACTTATGAACAAATGGTATGGTCGCGAGTTAACAGAACTAAATAGATGTAAAAATATTCTCTATAAAAGTTGTCAAATAAGTGGTGATTGGAGGCAGTATAAATGTGTAAACAAGAAATATAAAAATTTTATCAAAATAAAGAAAATCAAGTACCTTGAAGAGAAACTTGGAGTAAATAATCAAAACAGTAAGCTTATGTGGAAATATTTAAAGGACACTGTTAGTTTAAAAAAGAAAAATTTCCCATAACAAAAATGGACATTAATAATATTGTGTATGAAGAGGAAACAGAAATCTACTCTATATTTGTGAAAGTATGTATGTATGTAAGTATGTATGTATGTATGTGCCACGTTGCAGCCTAAACGGACGGACAGAATCGAACAAAATTTTTACAGAGTATTGCCATGACTCCTGGGCCTATAATAGGGTGAAAAAATTGGGACCATACAAGGGGGCGTGGCACCTCCAATAGGCGTGGAATCCTTTATCAGCTATAACTTCGGAACCATAAGTCCCACGAACTTGAAATTTGGTATGCAGACACATCAATGGTAGGGGCTTATACGAGGGTATATATAAACGAGTTTGTAAAAGGGGGCGTGGCACATCCCATAGGCGTGGAATATTTTATCAGCTATAACTTCGGAACCATAAACCCCATGAACTTGAAATTTGGTATGCAGACATACCAATGGTAGGTGCTTGTAGGAGGGTATATATAAAAGAGTTTGTAAAAGGGGGCGTGGTGCATCTCATAGGCGCGGAATTTTTTATCAGCTATAACTTCGGAACCATAAGTCACACGAACTTGAAATTAGGTATGCAAACATGTCAATGGTAGGTGCTTATAGGAGGGGATATATAAACGAGTTTGTAAAAGGGGGAGTGGCACATCCCATAGCCGCGGAATATTTTATCAGCTGTAACTTCGGAACCATAAGTCACACGAACTTGTAATTTAGTATGCAGACATACCAATGGTATAGGAGGGTATTCATAAACGAGTATGTAAAATGGGGCGTGGCACATCCCATAGGCGTTGAATTTTTTATCAGCTATAACTTCGGAACCATAAGTCACACGAACTTGAAATCTGGTATGAAGACATATCCATGGTAGGTGCTTATACGAGGGTATATATAAATGAGTTTATAGAAGGGGGGCGTGGCACCTTCCATAGGTGTGGAAATTTTTATCAGCTATATCTACGGAACCATAAGTCCCACGAACTTGAAATTTGGTACGCAAACATGGCAATGGCAGGTGCTTATAGGAGGGTATATATAAACCAGTTTGTAAAAGGGGGCGTGGCACATCCCATGGCGCGGAATTTTTTATCAGCTATAACTTCGGAACCATAAGTCTCACGAACTTGAAATTTGGTGTGCAGACATATCAATGGTAGGTGCTTATATGACGGTATATATAAATGAGTTTGTAAAAGGGGCGTGGGGCATCCTATAGGCGTGGAATCCTTTATCAGCTATAACTTCGGATCTCACATCGTATTGCGTCAGAAAATGTCCTTAGAAGCAGGGAAGCAGTAGACAGGGCGGCCGAGAGTAAACGGCTGCATATATACTGGGTTCCAGGCCACAAGGGCATTTTAGGCAACGAAATAGCTGATGAGATTGCCAAAAGTGCCATCCGTCTTGCTAGCGAACCAGTATGGGAAATACAAAAGTCGCTAAAAACGATCTACAATGAAATTTCCGAAAGAGCTGGGTGCCGGATCAGGGGGAGATGAAACGCATTAGCGACATGCAAAACCACCAAGATCATGTGCAAGAGCAGCAAAGGAAACACCCATTTCTTGCTTACACGGTCACGTAGGGATTGCAGGACAGTTGTCGGCCTAATGACGGGCCACAACCTACTGGCATCCCACGCAAGCAGAATGGGCATTAGTAACAGTGACGCATGCAGGAAGTGCAGGGAGGAAGGCATGAGTGAGACGTTAGAACACCTCCTCTGTTTCTGTCCGGCCTTAGCTAGAAATCGTCTTAGTTATCTCGGAGCTTCGCAGTTTAAAGGACTAGAGGAGGTTTCAAAACTGGATATTAAGGCACTCTTGAACTTCGCAAAAAGCGTTGACGTCCTATACGATGGCTACTTTAGACCGCAGTAAAACGGACCTCCATCTGGCACTACAAAGGACCAACGGGTCTATGTAAGGCGCAATAGCCGGCCAGTGTAACCTAACCTAACCTAACCTATAACTTCGGAACCATAAGTCCCACGAACTTGAAATTTGGTATGCAGACATATCAATGGTAGGTGCTTATACGAGGGTATATATAAACGAGTTTGTAAAAGGGGGCGTGGCACATCCCATAGGCGTTGAATATTTTATCAGTTATAACTTCGGAACCATAAGCCCCATGAACTTGAAATGTGGTACGAAGACATATCAATAGTAGGTGCTTATATGAGGATTTATATAAATGAGTTTCTAAAAGGGGGCGTGGCGCATCCAATAGGCGTGGAATCCTTTATCAGCTATAGCTTCGGAACAATAAGTCCCACGAACTTGAAATTTGGTATGCAGACATATCAATGGTAGGTGTTTACAGGAGGGTATATATAAACTAGTTTGTGAAAGGGAGCGTGGCATATTCCACATTCGTTGAAATGTTTATCAGCTATAACTTCGGAACCATATGTCGCATCAACTTTAAATTTGGTATGCAGTTATATACATATTTGGTAGGTGCTTATAATAAAGTCTATATAAATTAGTTTGTAAAAGGGGCGTGGTGCAACCCCTAGGCGTGGATTTTTTATCAACTATAACTTCGGAACCATAAGTCCCTCGAACTTTAAATTTAATATGCAGACATATCAATAGTAGGTGCTTATGGGAGGGTATATACAAACTTAAAATTTAATATGCAGACATATCAATAGTAGGTGCTTATGGGAGGGTATATATAAACTTGTTTGTAAAAGGGGGTGTGGCACATCCCATAAGCGTGGAATTTTTTATCAGGTATAACCTCGGAACCAGAAGTCGCACGAACTTGAAATTTGGTATGCAGATGTAGCTATGGTAGGTGCTTATAAAAAGTTAAGTTTAAATAAGTTTTTAAAGATGGCGTGGCAAATCCCATAGGCGTGAAAATTTTTATCAGCTATAACTTCAAAACCATAAGTTACATGAAATTTAAATTTGGTATGCAGACATATCTATGGTAAGTGCTTATAGTAAGGTATATATGAATGAGTTTATAAAAGGGGGCGTGGCACATCCCGTAGGCGTGGGATTTTTAATCAGCCATAAATTTGGAGCCATAAGTCACATGAACTTGAAATTTGGTATTCATACATAGGTATCTATGGGAGGTGTCCAGAGTAAAGTATATATAAATGAGTTTGTAAAAGGGGGATATACATATATATGTATTTAGCTATTAGATAACTCGGATATTTAAAACTGTGTGTTTGTTTTTGAAACCTTACCGTCTTTAGATTATTTTGAAATGGAAAGATTAAATCGTTTTTTAATCTCGCGAATCTGTTAAACGAAAAAGGTTCGTTCATAATGAATAAAACTTCTTCCTAAGCATTATACTAGAAAAGTGCAGCTAAATAAAACAGCTAACCAAATTAGTATGAGACCACTTGCGAGATGGAAAGAGAATTATCGAAGTCGGTTGACGTGGTCAAAAGTTTTGCTATAATATCAAAAAATTAAAATAAAAAATATTCCGACGAATTTATAACCTTCTCCTCTTTTTGAAGTCGGTTAAAAATAAGATTATATTACATTACATTTGCTGTTTTTATTATACCAATACCCAGTTGAACTGATACGTGTAAGAACTTTTCGTTAATATTGTTCTAGCACTGAATTGAACTCATACATGTAGACATTTTCGTTATTATTATTATACTAGCAGACCCGGCGAACTTCGTCCCGCCCAAAATTTTTATATATTTTATTGAAACTTTTTGGTCCAACATTTTCACCAACAATTCACGTTTACGATTTTCATTGGCACATTTGTCTGCTAAGATTAAGGTTTGGTGGTCATTTGCCGCTTTAAATAACCTAAGGAAAGTGTTATATCCGTGAAGAAGTTCTTAAAATTCTCCAGTTGTGCGGAATTTCATAGCACGGTTATTCGCAAAGCGAAATAAATTTTTTCCTCTTCACTCCCTGCCGGCAACAATGATCCGGTTCTATAGTGAATGTCCTAGAAGCTTTACAGTATAGTAGGTGGCAATTTCAAAATGAGTGCGAATCATTGTTCTACAGAAATGCAATATACATATACTTATTTTAGACAAATACCTTAAAAGTTTGAACGTATAATAATATTGGAAAATCGCATCCATTGGGCCAATTGCAACGCAGGAGCGTTCGATATACTCAATGGTGCAACAGGTCGATTTAAACTGACCTTCACGGCCCCTTTTCTCACTTGGCTATTTTTAGTAATAGCTCGGCTTCAGCACCACTTGGCAGCACGTTTTTGCAATAGTATTGCATACATATTTAAAACATTAGCCAAATCGGATCATAAATAAGATTTGTAGTAATAACTCTACTACAGCGCCAACTGTCGGATTAAATTGTGAAACTAAACCAGCCAGAGACCCACTCAAATACACAAAAAGTTTCGTTAAAATCCGTACAACCATCTAGGAGGATTTCACTCACAAACACACCTACAGAAGAACAAAAAAATTCATTCAAAGATAGCTAAAGGTCGGCACGTTTGTAGGCCTCACACCCCTTTTCAAATAGCCCAAATTTTCTCCATGAGTATGGGCTTGATTTCAACTATATACATATCTCGATACGAAGTTCCAGTACTGTACCATGAATACTTTCAGAGATATGCAGTATAAAAATTCGATTTATATGGGAGGTGCCACGCCCCCCTTTCAAACAGCGCCCTCTTTCTTCATGAGTATGCGATTGATTTCGTATATTTCCATACCAAGTTCCAGAACTCTACCAAGAACACTTCCAAAGATAGGCAGTATGAAAAATTCGGTTTGTATGGAAGATGCCACGCCCCCTTTTCCAATAGTTCCAATTTTTCTCCAAGAGTATGCGATTTATTTCGTACATCTCCATACAAAACTCTAGAACTCTACCAAAAAATTTCCAGAGATAAGCAGTATGAAAAATTCGGTTTGTATGGGAGATGTCACACCCCTTTTTACAATAGCTAAAATTTTACTCCAAGGGTATGCGATTGATTTCGTAAATCTCCATACCAATTTCCAAAACTCTACCATGCACACTTTCAGAGATATGTAGCATGAGAAATTCGGTTTGTATGGGAAGTGCCACTCCCCTTTACATATAGATTTTTTTTAGCCTAAAACCATCCCTGGGACACGTGCGGCAGGTAACAGTTTCAAAAAAATCGGTTCAGCCGCTATCGAGCCTTGCGAAAACTAACAAACGGCTTTCTAAATATATATTAGTTGAGATATATTATATATTATAATTATATTTTGACAGTATCCGTTGTTTCTGATTGGCGCAAAAAAATCTTGCCTAGTGCCGAATTCGCCCCTTGATATGGTCGTTACTTAAAGCTATTTATATTCGAAATTGCATGAAAATTGGAAAACAGGAATCTATAAGCTTATCCAGGCAAAAAGCTACCTATTTACCGAATTTTAAGCAAATCGGACCATAAATACGATTACTTCGAACAGATCGGTCCCTGGTCCACTTCTCGGACAAAATGGATCATATATGCTAATATATACTAAAAAGCTACCTACGTACCGAATTTCAAGCAAATCGGACCGTAAATACAATTTTTTCGAATAGATCAGTCCCTGGTCCACTTCTCGGAAAAATGGACCATATATCCTAATATATGCTAAACAACTACTTACGTACCGAATTTTAAGCAAATCGGACCATAATAAGATTTTTTCGAATAGACCGGTCCCTGGTCCACCTACCCGAAAAAAAGTAAATTTTTTTTAGCAAAATGGATCATATATGCTAATATATACTAAAAAGCTACCTACGTACCGAATTTTAAGCAAATCGGACCATAAATACGATTACTTCGAACAGATCAGTCCCTGGTCCACTTCCCGGAAAAAATGGGTCATATATGCTAATATATGCTAAAAAGCTACTTACGTACTAAATTTTAAGCAAATCGGATCATAATAAGATTTTTTCGAATAGACCGGTCCCTGGTCCACCTACCCGAAAAAAAGTAAAATTTTTTTAGCCTACAACATGGTGGTTACCGAAAGCTATTTGTATACAAAATTTCATGAATATCGGACCAGCCGTTCGCGAGATTACCTGTTACAAAAAAGGGACTTCTCTTTATATAATTAGTATAGATATAGATAGATATAGACTAGTAGCGAGTACAACAAATACGTGTACCTTTTTTGCAATCAATAAATGTTAAATTGTTTTTCATAAAAATTATTGATTTTTTCCATATTGATACTTTGATACCTAAACTAAAAAGTGATACATATTGATACATTTTAAGACTCTTCTCTGCTAAGATTTTTCTCAAGACCGCGGTCACACTGCTTGTAACCGGTAAATTTTGTTACCATCTCAATCTCTTCGCCAATCTGCTGTCATCAGCTGTAAAAAGTTAAGAAACACGCCTACTGTCAATCTTAACTTTATTTCTTAGTTCAGTTTCTGCGGTCTGAAGCACATAAATTGTCGAGATGCATGGAGCTATTTTCATTCATTCCCCAAAACATATCAATATCCAGAGCGCTGGAAATATCAAGCACACTTAGGGTCGTTTTCTGAAGTAACCTTTAACTTTAAAGCTCATTTTAGATTTAAAAGTTGCGTTAAAAATAAAGCTATGTCTAAAGTTAAGCAGTTTTTGACGTATGTATGTTTCTTGGATGTAAGGCAATTCATAACGGATAATAAAATGCTTTACTTAAGACACAATCATAAATTTTAATGCAATCTTCAAATATAAAGTGAGCTTTAAAGTTACAGGTTACTTAAGAAAATGGCCCTTAGCTTCAGTAAATTCCACTGCGTGGTTATCATATCAGGATCGCAACCTATGAGATGGGGAAACTTTAACAAAAGTGGTAAAATTGGTAAATCTTCTTTAGAAACTACCTTAGCTGGTGTTATTATTTGTAAAAGTTTTATATCTTCACGCTTTAAATCAAATCTTAAATTTATTTGGTCTAAAAACTCTATGAAAAACTTTATATATTGGTTTTAACTTCAAGAATTTCAGCACAATTGGCATTACTTTTCATAAACATCTCAGCTTTCGTTCCAACGTCAGATATTTTAGTATTATTATTATAAGTAAACGTAACAAGCTACATGTAAAATGGAAAAGAGCAATGACAGTTTTTGCCTGGTCTCAATATAAAAGTGCTCGCAATAAAGCCACTGCTATCATAAGACAGGCGAAGCGTAATTACTGTAATGTCAAGCTGGATCAATTCCGCCTAAAGTTTTGTGGTGCAACTTAAAAAATCTAATGGTCCATGGAAGTCTGAAACCAGACTGCGACTTAGATGCCAATGTTTTAAACAAATATTTCTCCTCTTCTGGGAAAAGTAATACTGCTCCTCCAACCTCGCGAACCTGTCAGACTCAGGGTAATTTTGAAAAGGAATTTCAATTTGAGGGAGTTAGCGAAGCTGAAGTCCTGAGGGCTGTGTTTGGATTAGGTCTGATGCTGTTGGTGAAGATGGGATTTCACTGAAGTTCATAAAACTCGCACTGCCATTCATTGTAGGTACGATTACTTACATAATAAATCATTGTTTTACGACGTCGTGTTTCCCCTCAGAGTGGAAAAAGGCTGCCATACTCCCAGTCGCCAAAAAGAGTATGGCCATGAATCCCAATGATTTTAGACCAATCAGCATACTGCCAGTGCTTGCAAAGGTATGTGGGTCCTTAATGGCAGCGCAAATCTCGTCCCTTATCCAGAAAAACAGTTTATTATCACCGTTTCAGTCCGGGTTTAGACCAAAACATAGTTGCTCCACTGCTGTGATGAAAATACTAGACGACATAAGGATTCATTTTGACAATAATGACTTGACTCTTCTTTGCCTCTTAGATTTTTCTAAGGCTTTGACATGGTTAATGACCATCTTTGCAAGAAACTAAAATTTTTCTTTGGGTTTTCGGACAACTCCATAAAATTTATGACGAGCTATCTTGAAGGCAGGCTACAAAAAGTAAGAAGTAAGAAAGCCTGCTCTAGTTTTAAAACTTTTACAACGGGTGTCCCACAGGGGTCTGTCCTAGGACCTCTGTTGTTCAGTATTTTTGTCAATGATGTATTCTCTGTGTGTCAGTTTGCAAAGTGCACGCCCACGGTGATGATATCCAGGTGTACTTGCCTAGTCGTGTTGGTCTTGTTGAGGATTTGTGTTTTAAAGTTAATAAAGATTTGTCTGCTATTTCGCAATGGGCTAGTGATAATTGCCTGTGTTTAAATGCTTCTAAGTCCTTTGTGTTGCCGATATGTAAAAGCGTGGTATATGTTGAAAACATCCCGGAATTGGTTATTGGTGGTAGTGTTATTGAGTTCAAAGACAAAATTAAAAATTTGGGAAATGTGATAAACTCTAAGTTGACTTGTATCGACCATGTTAATAGTGTTGTTAGTAATGTGTATGCCGTTTTGCGTAGATTGAAGATGTCCGCTGATTTTACTCCATTGGAAACAAGACGCAAGTTGGCAAAATAACTTATTGTGCTACATATAACTTACTCTGAGCTTATATATAGTAAGCTCGATTCCATATCCTCTAACAAAATCAATGTCTTGTTTAATAACGTTACGCGATATGTATATGGTCTTAAGAAGTTCGACCATATATCACTTTGGAAAAATAAGATTTTGGATTGCAGTATCGTGGATTATACTGCGGCCAGGAACTGCATATTTATCTATAAACTATAAGAATGGAAATCTCCAAGATATTTATATGAAAAGTTTAAATTGAGTAAGTCCAGTAGACGTCACGATCTAATTGTCCCAAAATACACCTATCTTAGCTCGTCGAGATTGTTTTTCGTCAACGCTGTGAGACATTGGAATAATATACCAGAATCTGTCAAGTCTGTGTTAAATAAAGGTAACTACAAATTGCTAATCTTATATTATCTTATAAATATTATAAATGTGAAAGTTTGTATGTTTGGATGTTTGGGAAATTATCACGCGGAAACGACTGCACGGATTTGCATGAAATTTTGTACGCAGATAGCTTGAGGGCCGGATTGGTTAATAGGCTATTTTTTAAAGAGTTGCCACCTGTTAAAAAAGTTTTATTTATTTAATATGCGGAAACGACTAAACGGATTTGCATGAAATTTTGCACACAGATAACTTATGACCTAGAGTGGAAAATAGGCTACTTTTCTTAAGAGTTGCCACCTGCTAAAAAAGTTTAATTCAATTAATACGCGGAAACGACTGAATGGATTTGCATCAAATTTCGCAAGCAGATAGCTTATGACCTACAGTGGAAAATATGCTAATTTTTTGGAAGAGTTGCCACCTGTTAAAAAATTTTTAATTAAATTAATACGAGGAAACGACTAAACGGATTTGCATGAAATTTTACACACAGATGGCTTATGACCTAGGTTAGAAAGTAGGCTACTTTTTTTAAGAGTTGCCACCTGTTAGAAATGTTTAATTTAATTAATACGCGGAAATGAGTGAACTGATTTGCATGGAAGTTTTCACACAGATAGCTTAGGAGCTAGGTTGAAAAATAGGCTACTTGTTTAAGAATTGCCACCTGTTTGAAAATGAAATTTTGCTCAAGGATGGTTTATGACCTGGATTGAAAAATAGGCTACTTCCTTAACCGGGTTTTCGATCAGAACGAAATTTAGTACAC
>NW_023461076.1:0-29096 GCF_013731165.1 Rhagoletis pomonella | reverse complement strand
GTATGGAGATATATCAAACCAATCGCATACTCATGGAGAAAAATTGTAGTTATTGGAATAGGGGGCGTGGCACCTTCCATACAAACCGAATTTTTCATACTGCATATCTCTGGAAGTGTTGATGGTAGAGTACTCGAACATGGTATGGAGATATATGAAACCAATCGCATGCTCATGGAAAAAGATTGTGGTTATTGGAAAAGGAGGCGTGGCACGTCCCATACAACCGAATTTTTCATACTGCATATCTCTGAAAGTGTTCATGGTAGAGTGCTAGAACATGGTATGGAGATATATCAAATCAATCGCATGCTCATGGAGAAAAATTCGGACTATTTGAAAAGGGGGCATGGCCCCTCCCATACAAACCGAATTCTTCATAATAAGTACCTCTGGAAATGTTCATGGTAGAGTACTGGAACTTTATATGGGCATGGCACCTCCCATACAAGTCGAATTTTTCTTATTGCATATCTCTATAATTGTTCTTGGTAGAGTGCTCCAACTTGGTGTGGTGATATATGAAATTAATCGCATAGTCATGTAGAAAATATGGAGCCGAATTTCATACTGCATATTTCTTGGAAGTATTTGTGGTACAGTACTGGAACACTTCGTGTGGAGATATATGAAACGGTAAAGGCAGTCCAATTGCAAAAAAGAGCTGGTAGGTGGTGCTGAGGTCGAGTTATTACTAAAAATCTAAAAAGTGAGAAAAGGTGCCGTAAATGTCAGACTAAATCGACCCGTTGCACTATTGAGTATATCGAACTCTCGTGTGTTACGATTGACCCAATGGATGTGATTTGACAATATTATTATGCGTTAGAGCCTCATTCGAAGAAACAGGGTTGAGTTGTGCAGTGGTAAATCTCAAATCACCACCTGTCGAAATACCTTAAAAGCCAGTTTCATGAAAGCAATTTAATGAAAATTTATTTTTTTAATTGAATTTAATATAGAACCTGACAGAAAAACATAATTTTTCACTTAAGTTACTTTCGCGAAACTGGCTTTTAAGGTATTTCATCTCAGTTTATGTATGTATATTATATTTCTGTTGAACAAGGATACGCATTGATATTGAAATTGCCCCTAACTATAAGATAAAATTTCTAGGGCATATTCACTATAGATCCTAATCATTGTTGCCACCAGGGAACTTCTCATGGCCATAACACTTTCGTTCGGTTATTTAAGGCGGCAAACGACCGCCAAACCATAGTCTTAGCCGAGGAAAATGCCAGTGCAAATCATAAATGTGGATTGTTGGATAAACTGTTCTACCAAAATGTTTAAATTAAAAATCTAATTTTAGGGCGGGACGAGGTTCACCGGGTCTGCTAGTATTTATAGGAAATTGAACGCGAATGGTCTCGTATACTCTTTTCATTAATCGAACCGTTGTTTCATGTAGTTAATCGATTACTCTAACCATTTCGAGATATTCGCAGTAGAACTCCAATGCCTACTGATTTTAATAGTTTTTTAATAAATATTTCCTATTTATCCATTTAATTTATGAATTTTGAGATGATTTATGATCTATTTCAGAAAACGAAGGTTTTTATTTAAGAAATATCATCAAACATATCAGAATTTTGAGATAATTTATGATCTATTTCAGAAAACGAAGGTTTTTATTTAAGAAATATCATCAAACATATCAGCAGAAAAAAAATCTATTTCGCCATATGAAATTTTATAATTCAATACAGTATTGATACAAAAATATATTTTTTCATTTAGTTTAAGTTATAAAAATTGACTTGATTGATTGAATTGATAAAAATTGATAAACTCAAATTCTCATGAATATTGTCAAAATCCATAAATTCAATTCATTCAATCTTTGACCTTGAAAATCTTTTAAATGGTTAGATTAATGAAAAGAGTATACCAGACCGTTTTTGTAGAGCGTTCAATTTCCTATAAATATTGACCATGCAACTGGTTTAACGATCTATTGGTGATAAGATATGACCATTTTTATATGAGACTAAACGGGTAAACCGATTTTAATAATTTTTTTTTGTATTGTTCGGTATGATACCAGAACCAATGATGCAAAAAAAATTGGAGGGTTGGCACCTATTTGAAAATATTTAAACCCAATTATATTGATAAAATGAATAAATAACTACAATATGGGTATCAAATTAAAGAGGTTTAAGAAAATAACTGCTGGATATATTTTTGACGAGGGTTGCCACCTATTTGAAAATTTAACTCAATTTAATTGATATAGGTATAAAATTAAAGAGGTTTAATAAAGAAGACTTTTGGAAATACTTTTGAGGAGGTGGCAACCACCTATCTGAAAATTGTAACTCAGTTACATTGATTAAACAAATGAAATATTGCAATGTGGACATCAAAGTAAAAAATGTTTCAAAATTTTTGAGGAGGGTTGCCACCTGTTAGAAAATTTTACTCAAATAAATTGGTAAAATAAATGAAATGTTACAATATCGGTTCCAAACAATATATTACAAAAATTTGGAGTTGCCAACAGTTTGAAAATTTTTAAATCCAATTGTATTGATAAAATAAATGATATATTACAATAAAATAAAGAGGTTTAAGAAAGATAACTGCTGGCTGATGACGGCTGTCACCTATTTGAAAATTGTAACTCGGTTAAAGTGATAAAATAAATGAAATATTGCCATGTGGGTATCAAATAAAATAGGTTTCAGAAAGATTACTCTAGGAAACATTTTTGAGGACTGTTGCCACCAATTTAAAAATTAAGCCGAGTTAAAAATTGATAAAATAAATGAAATATTGCAATGTGGGTATCAAGTTAAATAGGTTTCAGAAAAACAACTGTTGGAAATAATTTTGAGGAGGGTTGCCACCTGTTTCAAAATTTTAGCTCAATTAAATTGATAAAATAAATGAAATATTGATATGTGGATGTCGAAACTAAAGAGTTTTAAGAAGGCTTACAGCAGAAAATATGTTTGAGGAGAATTACCACCTGGTTGAAAATATAACTCAATTTAATTGATAAAATAAATGACATGTTACAATTGAAAGAATACTGTAGGAAATATTTTTGAGGAGGTCGCCACCTATTTGAAAATTTTAACTCAGTTAAATTGATAAAATAAATGAAACATTGCAATGTCGGCAACAAGCTTTAGATTCTTTTTAAGGTTTACGGCCGAAAATATATTTGAGGAGGGTTGCCACCTGTTTGAAAATTTAACTCAATTTGCATAATTGATAAAATAAATGACTTATTAAAATTATTAAATTTAGGAGGTTTAAGACAGATGACTGTTGGAAATATTTTTGGGAGAGTTGCCACCTTTTTCAGTATGTTGCACCAATGTATTTTCAATATGAAGCGATAAAATAAATAAGCCAACGAAAAATTAGTCCTTTGTCAAATATGTTTGATTTATTATTATTTATGTATGGATATGTACAAATATAAAGCGAATAAGGACGATGGGTGGTGGCTGACGGTCGTTCTTGGTTAAATACGGGGAAATAAGTACCCGTGCTCTTTTCAATAGAATTAAGTTCAACCCCAAAGCAGTAAAACTGTTTGGAGGGCAAGTTAAAAGATAGTTAATTTGGCGGGAAAAATGTATGACAGTTTCTAATAAATACATTTGCACATGTGTGCGTACATATTTATATTATTAAGCATTAAGGTGGACCGTCTTGGATTGATTAAATAAATGAAATATTGCAATGTGGGTATCAAACTAAAGAGTTTTAAGAAGACTTACAATCCAAAATATGTTTGAGGTACAATATGGGTGCCAAACGAAAGGTATTTGAAAAATCTTGATTTGGAAATATTTTTAATAAAATTATCACCTATCTAAAAGTAAAGACTGAAAATATTGAAATTAAATGAAATAAATAAAATGAAACTGGTTCCAAACGAAAAGTGTTTGGGGAAGCTTTAATTAATATAAAAAATTAATTAATTAATAGTAATTTTTAAGCAAGAAACGCAACCGACTTCAATTCTCTTATAAAAATTTAATAGTACCGTTAATTTTTTCATGATCCAATGATCGTATCTAAACCAAATTAGTATGGAATCACCTGGAAATCAGTTGACGTGGTCCAAAGTAATGCGGTAACATACATAAAAGAAAATATTCCGACGCATTGATAACCTAACGGCTAAAAACTACTAAAACAAATAGCAAAATGATAAAAGAGTAACGAAAACAAAAAACTATCGCATGAAAGCTGTTTAAAATATACTTAATGAAAACTTAAAATTGTTGACACCATTCCCTAGCATTATAAATCAGTTAAGTTTTAATCGCAAACAATTTCGTTTGGGGTCGCCATAACCTACTACGTATATTGCGAGTAAAGAAATTTTGAATAACATGAGATAATATTATTATGATTATGATTATCATTACTATTGTGAACTCCTATTCCCGATCAAGGACTCCCAAATTAAAGCGAAAGCAGAAGGGCATTTACGGTCGCATGATGCAAATGTTAAGATAATAAGAGCTGCAGAACTGAACCATGTAGGAAAATTTTGGCGTGTGCCGATGACATCGACATAATCGGTAACAAAAATCGCGAAGTCTTTTCTGCCTTTTCCAAGCTGGATAAGAAAGCAAAGCGAATGCGCCTGGTGGTAAACGAGGACAAGACGAAGTATCTTCTTCTTCTTCTTAATTGGCGCAGTAACCGCCTAAGCGATTTTGGCCGAGTCCAAAATAGCACGCCAGTCATTTCTCTTCTGTGCTAACTGACGCCAATTGAAAATGCCAAGTGAAGCCAAGTCCTTCTCCACCTGGTCTTTCCAACGCAGAGGAGGCCTTCCTCTTCCTCTGTTACCAGCATCGCGGCCCGCGTTGAATATTTTCAGAGCAGGAGCGTTTCTGTCCATCCGAACGACATGGCCAAGCCAGCGGAGCCGCTAAATTTTAATTCGCTGCACTATGTCTATATCGTTGTAAAGCTCATACAGCTCATCGTTAAATCGTCTGCGATATTCGCCATCACCAACGCGTAAAGGTCCGTAAATCTTTCGCAGAATCTTTCTCTCGAAAACTCCAAGAGCCGCCTCATCAGATGCTTTCATTGTCCATGCTTCCGCGCCATACACCAGCACAGGCATGATGAGTGACTTATAGAGTGCGATCTTTGTACGACGAGAGAGGACTTCTGAATTGCCTACTCAGCCCAAAGTAGCACTTGTTGGCAAGAGTAATTCTCCGTTGGATTTCAAGGCTGACATTATTATTGGTGTTAATGCTGGTTCCCAAATAAACGAAGTCGTCTACTTTTTCAAACTTGTAACTGTCAACAGTGACGTGGGTGCCAAGACGCGTATGCTCTGACTGTTTGTGTGATGACAGGAGATACTTCGTTTTGTCCTCGTTCACCACCAGACCCATTCGCTTTGCTTCTCTATCCAATCCCGAGAAGGCAGAACAGACGTAGCCCTTGTTTTTACCGATAATATCGATGTCGTCGGCATACGCCAGCAATTGTACGCTCTTATAAAGTATTGTGCCTGAGCGGTTCAGTTCTGCGGTTCTTATTATCTTCTCCAACATAAGATTAAAGAAATCACACGAAACCTCGTTTGGTATCAAACGGCTCGGAGAGGTCCTTCCCTATTCTGACGGAGCTGGTGGTATTGCTCAACGTCATTTTACACAGCCGTATTAGATTCGCGGGGATACCAAATTCAGACATCGCGGCATAAAGGCAACTTCTCTTCGTGCTGTCGAAAGCGGCTTTGAAATCGACAAATAGATGGTGTGTGTCGATCCTATTCTTGCGGGTCTTTTCCAAGATTTGGCGTATTGTGAATACCTGATCTATGGTGGATTTTCCAGGCCTAAAGCCACACTGATAAGGTCCAATAGCTCGTTGACGGTGGGCTTCAGTCTTTCGCACAATACGCTCGATAAGACCTTGTAACCTATGCTTAGAAGGCTAATTCCGCGGTAGTTGGCGCGTATGGCGGGGTCGCCTTTCTTGTGGATTGGGCAGAGCACACTTAAATTCCAGTCGTCGGGCATGCGTTCATCTGACCATATTCTGCATACGAGCTGATGCATGCACCTAATCAGCTCCTCGCCGCCGTACTTGAATAGCTCGGCTGGCAGGCCGTCAGCTCCAGCAGCTTTGTTGTTTTTCAGCCGCGTAATCGCTATACGTACCTCGTCATAGTCAGGCGGTGGGACAGCTACTCCATCATCATCGACTGGGGACTCGGGTTCGTCTTCCTCACTACTTTCAGCGCTGCTACCATTCAGTAGGTTATAAAAGTGTTCCCTCTACAATTTAAGTATATTCTGGACATCGGTCACTAGGTCGCCATTGTTGTTCTTACAGGAGTTCGCCCCGGTCTTGAAACCTTCCGTAAGTCGCCTAACCCTCTGGTAGAATTTTCGGGCGTTCTTCCTGCCGGCTAGCATCTCAAGCTCTTCGCACTCACGTATTTCGGCCTCACTCTTCTTATTGCGGCAAATACGTCTCGCTTCCTTCTTCAGTTCCCTATAATGGTCCCACATGGCACGCGTTGTGCCCGATCGCAGCGTGGCCCTGTAGGCGACATCTTTTTTCTCTGCGGCTTCTTGACATTCCTCATCGTACCAGTTGTTCTTTCGGGCTCGCTGAAATCCAACTACTTCTTCGGCGGCGGTACTTAATGATCGGGAAATGTGGTTCCACTGCTCGCGTACGTCGGATTGTTGAAGAGTGCTCTCAGAGATCAGGTGTGTGAGTCGAGTGGCGAATAAATTGGCCGTCTGTTGTGATTGCAGCTTTTCGACGTTAAGCTTTCCTTGCATTGTTGGGCGCACATTTTTTGCTGCAAAGAGGCGGGTGCGTATCTTGGCTACAACAAGATAGTGGTCCGAGTCGATGTTTGGTCCTCGGAGTGTACGTACGTCCAAAACGCTTGAAGCATGCCTTCCGTCTATCACAACATGATCGATTTGGTTTCTCGGTTTTCGATCTGGAGACAGCCAAGTAGCTTGGTGGATGTTCTTATGCTGGAACCTTGTACTACATATTACCATATTTCGGGCCCCGGCGAAGTCAATCAGCCTCAGTCCGTTATCGGACGTTTCGTCGTGGAGGCTGAATTTTCCGACAGTGGCGCCAAAGATCCCTTCCTTGCCCACCTTGGAATTAAAATCGCCAAGCACGATTTTGACATCGTGTCGGGGGCAGCGCTCATATGTACGTTCCAAGCGCGAGCGCGATGAGCGAGATGTTGAAGAATCTAGCTTTGATGCGGATTGTGGCTAGACGTTCGTCCACCGGGGTGAACGCCAGTACTCGGCGACGGAGTCTCTCTCCTACCACGAATCCAACACCGAATTTGCGCTCCTTTACGTGGCAACTGTAGTAGACGTCGCAAGGCTTCACGCTTACTTCACCTTGCCCCGTCCATCGCATTTCTTGGATGGCGGTGATGGCAGCCTTTGTCTTCCCGAGGACATCAACCAGCCGGGCAGAGGCACCTTCCCCATTAAGGGTCCGGATATTCCAGGTGCATACCCTTAAATCATAGTCCTTTATACGTTTGCCGTGGTCGTCATCAGAAAAAGGGGGTCTCATCCGAGGCTGTTTGTTTCTTTTCATTGGGCGGGGTTTTAACGTGGCGGGACCCAAACCCAGCGCACGCGAAGTTTTACGCCTTCTCACTTTAGCTCGCTCCCAAACGGGTGTTTGGTTGCTACCCAGAGGATACGTGGATATAAATATCCGGACGTTGTGAGCTGCGATTTGAACCGTACGCACAAGAATCGCTTCTGGCCACTCCCAGGTGAATGGCAGTCAAAAGTTTTCGACTTCTGCGCACGGAACCATCCGACGAAGTATCTCCAGTCATAAAAAAAAGTCAGCGCATTCGCGCCTTGGAACCCACGTAACTGTTGACAGTTATAATTTCGGGAAAGTGGATAATTTCGTTTACTAGGGAACCAGCATTATCACCGATAAAAATATCGGCATGGAAAACCCACACAGAATCACTCTTGCCAACAAGTGATACTTTGGACTGAGTAGGCAATTCGGGAGTAAAGTCCTCTCTCGACGTACAAAAACCGAACTCTATAAGTCACTCATCATGCCAGAGCTGTTATATGGCGCAGAAGCTTAGACAATGACAACATTCGATGAGACGTCTCTTGGAGTATTCGAGAGAAAGATCTTACGGAAGATTTACAGGCTTCTACGCGTGGGCGACGGGGATTACCGTAGACGATGGAACGATGAGTTGTATGAGATTTACAACTAAATGTACATAGGCAATGAAAATACAGCGGCTCCGCTGGCTTAGACATGTCGTTCCAATAGGAACCGAAGTTCCAGGTGTGAAAGAATTCAACTCGCAATCCGATGGTGGTAGCAAGGTATAGGGAGCCCCCACTGCAATGGAGAGACCAAGCTGGCATAGAGAAAAATTATTGGCGTTCTTTGTCGAGCTCGGCCAAAATGGTTTTGGCGGTTACAAAGCCAAAGTATAAGAAGAATATGCAAATGATAAATTACGGATTTGGGAGACCTTCTTCTTGGATGCGCCAGGAGGAACTAGGAAAATATTCCTTATCAGATGGATTCTGGAAACGGTTCGATCAAAAAAATTACATTACCTTAGCTATCGCTTCGTCTGGAATTGCTGCGACATTGCTACCAGGAGGGAGCATTGCCAATTCAGCTCTTGAGCTGCCATTGAACATATAAATGATCGAAACTCTCACGTGCAATATTTCCAGAGCAATCGGTATAAAAAAAATTTATACTCATTGTTTGGGGTGAGTGCACCATGGCACATAAAAAATCGCTTGAGGTTCTTGATCGATTGTTGCGAGATTTGCGTGGACGTGTTCAACCATCCGAAAATGCATTGATATTACTCGCA
Source organism: Rhagoletis pomonella (assembly GCF_013731165.1). NCBI lineage: Eukaryota > Metazoa > Arthropoda > Insecta > Diptera > Tephritidae > Rhagoletis > Rhagoletis pomonella. The sequence continues at coordinate 20,212 of NW_023461076.1, read as the reverse complement.
GGATTTTACGCAAACATTGTCTGTAGTTTCTCGATTAACATTAGCGGACGAGATAAATGCTTGCCTGAAATAGTCAACATTGCGACAAAACGAACATACACTGCAGCCGAGGTATTCTCGCGACAATTACTGGACATTGGGAATGGAAAGCTGCCAGTCAAAGAGAGATTAAGACGAATTTTTGTAACTTAGAAACATCGAAAGGAGAACTGATCGAAAGAATGTTTCTTTATTAAGAAAATTATTTATAGGAATCACGATTGGCTCAGTGAACGGGCTGATCTTGCTGCGAAGAATAAGGATGTCTATCAACTAAATAATAGTGGTATTGACAACAGTCGTTGCTTGAGCTGATCTGCTCTTTTACCAGACTTCCAGGCCACTTGCTCACTTTGGTGAATACCGCTAATGTTATTCAATCCAGCATTCAACGCGAGGAAATAGCATATGCGTCGATAAAAACCGTTGGGGAAAAAAGCGATCCAACGGAATTTTTGAACTCGATTGATCTTATACCGAAATTGAAAATAGGTGTGCCAATTATCATGTTGCGGAATATTAATCAGCCAAAACTTTGCCACGGCACGCGACTCGCAGTTAACAAAGTGATAAGAAAGTAGTGTAAGTAAAGATTTTAACGTGGCCTAGATGAAGAATCCCCGTGATTCCGACTGATACACCATTTCAACTTAAACGATTGCAATTCCCAATTCGATTGATATTCGGAATCACAATCAATAAGGCTCCAGGTCGAACTTCGGAAAAGTGTGGTTTAGATTTAGATGCGGATTGCTTCTCAGATGTTGAGTGTTCCTGTGTCGGCGAACCAGATATCCTTGATATCTACGCAGCGAATTGAAAAACAACAAATATTGTGTGCACAAAAGTACTTATTACATAACCGAACACATATGAAACGTATGCTTTGTTTCGTTAATAATTTGTCATCCATATAACAGGAATATGCCACAGCAAAGCGTGGCAGGGTACAGCTAGTACACATATAAATAAGTGGATTAACTCCAACGTCATTGAGCTAAAAAAAACATCAATACGACGACGAAATCGTCTATTCGGCAACGCTGGTGGGGACCAGGGATGCCGTTTGGATTTAAATAGATCCAATTGGATACATTTTTAGACGAATTTTTGCGGGATACTTATTTTTTCCTATCAGTATAAATGTGGATACTTTTTTAAATAGGCCAAAATTTTATATTTTCTATAAAGTATTTCTCGTTCAAAAATAGATTTTCATTAATGACGTTTTCTAAATGTTATAAAAATCGCTACTTAAGCGTGAAATTAGAGCATTTTATTTTTTGTGAATGAAGCAATGAACATATATAGAGATCTCACCAAAGCAGTGTAATAAGAGCTTTAATAGACGGCAGCGTTGATCCGGATCAACTCGGGAATTAACTGCAGTTGATCCGGATTAAGTCCCAAATAATCCCGATCAACGCTGCAATCTGTTTAAGCTTTTAGGAGCAACTGTTTAGTTAGCTAACAAAAATGCCTTAAGCAAGATCTTAATATATACATATATATAAATTAAATATATCTCCTTCATATCACATATCTTCATTTGTTAATATAAAAAGAAAGAAGATCTCAATGTAGTTTAAAATACACTGTTTAAAAAAACTAAATTTGATTTATTTAAGGAAATTTTTATGAATTTTACTGAAAAGACTTTAAATACACTCTAAATTGTTTTTGTTTATTTGCGCATATTAAGAAAGGTAACCATTTTCCTCTTTTAATGTGTGCAAATTTGCACACCGTGTATTAAAATTAAACACTGCCTGTTTACTTTAACATACCAAATTTGTCGCAGAGCGCAAAATAACACATAAAATGTTTAAAATAGAGTAAATGTAAACTCCTAATGTTTATTATTTGTAGGAAATGTATTTTTAGTTTCAAAATTTTTGCAACTTAAAACATTTCATGTGTATATTTATGTGTATATTTTAAAGATCTGAAGTTCAAAATCGAATCCTGAACATCTTATACGTATGTATATTTATACAGATTCCTGTGAAAAATAGATATTTTTCAGTAGTAGTTTTACACACACTTTTCATAGTGTATAGGTACAAATGTAACATATTAATTACTATTTTTTATACTTACTTTGCAAAATACTTATGTATAAAAGATGTAACTTATAAATGGAAATTACAAATGTTTGATTTTATGAAATATAAAAATATATGTGACCTGGTCTACGAAAAGGGAGCTTACGTGCGAAAACTAGTTTTCTGTGAAAAAGCTGTTAAAAGTAAGCAACTCGTTTCGTCAGTTTCTCATTATCTCGTTAATTGTTCTCCGCGCCGGACGTCCAGTAAGTGTTGTTGTTGGTCCAGTAAGTGTTGTTCTTGGTCCAGTAAGTGTTGTTGTTGGTCGGAATATTATTATAGTTTTATTATTATTATTATTAATATTATTATTATTATTATTAATATTATTAATATTTTTAGTACACTTCTAAGCAAGTTAGGATTTTCTGCTTTTCACCACGTGAAAAAGCATCTCATCTTCCATCCGAATCAACCAAAAAGTGAAAATTGATTTTTTGACACCTAAGCCACCTTTCCGTAGACCAGGTCACATATATACACGTATTCCAAGTTCTTAGCTTGGGTTAAATTACGCCTTTTTCTTCAAAATGTTTGGTTTTCTTACAAATTATGAGATGGATACGTAAAAAAAGAAAATTGGATACATTTTTGGCTTGGTCTGTGGTACATTTTCTTGGGACGGCGCGGCAACACTGGTGGGGACTCATGATTCGATGAAATCCATCATAATCAATCAAAAATTGAATTTTGGATTTTGTATTTCAGCGATGTGAGTTACGCCCTTTCCATACTATACTAGGCATGCCAAATAAGAAAAATTTTGTACGCGCAAGTATGATAGACATTTTATTTTACTATATTATATATTGTTTATAAATGAATTATATTTTTACAAATCATATGTTTTGAGCCATATGTTTTTGGGAAAAATACACCGTAGTAGTTTTAAAATTTCTAGATTACATTTCTCGACTGAGAAATAAGATATTCGAGCTAACTCGACGACACACAGTGTGCTTTCTTAGCACTTCTTGCCAATTAATCGTAGCGCTTTCGACAGAAGCAATATTTTGACGTAAAGCAAAACGGCTTTGAAAACTAATTTAATTGCTTTTCAAGGAAAAATATTGCCATTGAGCCCCAATCACTCCTTGACCTTAAAAAAACTGGTAAAAAATAGTGTTCTTTGAAAAAAAAAAACATGCAAAATCCAACGGATATAGTAAAGAAACATTTTTTGGAAAAAAAAATTTCAACCCCTCAATTTGAAAAATGCATTATATATTGCCGATTTTATGATTTGCATGCAGCTGTGCTTCCTTCACAAAATTTTTATCCCTCGAACAACAAGTTTTAGTGCTATTCAAGACCTTTAATTTAAGCCAAGGTAGAAGTCTATAGGCCCTTTGAAAGCTAAATTATTACGATTCTAAAGTTAAATTTCGAAACTTCATTCGACATTTTGCGCAATTTTTTTTCTGATTTCAGAGTAAAAACTAGTAGAGCAGTTTCGAAGTTTGGTTTAAAATTGTTATAACTTCTAAAGGTCTTGAATTTCACTTATTGTTCGAGGGATATAAAATTGAGTGAAGGATGCACAAATAGAAAAATGCAGAATGCATGCAAATAAAAAAAAATGCAATAAATAATGCATTTTTAAATTAAGGTGTTCAAATTTTTCTTCGAATTTTGAACAGTGGAATCGTGCTGCTCGTCTCAATATTTATAATACTAGTATAACTAGTATAATAAATAAAAAAATTATAGTTTAAAAAACTAGAACCTCCCTAATATAATTGCCATTCGTACTGTCACCAGGTATGTAACTTGAGAATAGAAATCGCTGCATCTTTTAGGCGCATCAATATTACATAGTTACATCCCGAGCTAATAAAAGGAAGGTAAAATAATAAAAATACATAAATTTTTTGTTTCGGAATAAATTCCGTGGATTTTGCAAGTTTTTTCGAAGAACACTACTTTTGACCATTTTTTTAAGGTCAAGGGGTATTTATGGCTCAGTGGCCACAATTAAAAGGGATTTACTTTGGCTTTCAAAACCATTTTGTTTCGTATCAAAATGCTGCTTCTGTCGAAAGCGGCTTGGGAAAGGACAAGAGATGTATTTTAAAATGCTGTGTATATTTTTCAGATATGAGTTCAGCGACAAAGTCTATAAGAAATGGCCAATTTCATATCATAAAAAATTTCAATTAGCACGAAATTGTTCCGGAAGTAGGTACCAAGAGTGTAATTGAAATTCTTAACCAAACTCGGATTTCTCGACCGACTCGGATTTGGGAGGGGGAATTTCTCCTATTTGCTATTCGCGCGACAAACTTTTTTAAAAACGAAGTAAATTAGTACAAATTGTTAGCAATTTTCATTCGAGTTTTAGTAACTCCTTTCACTAAATTGCTTTTAGTAACTTTAACGAGACCTTAACTTATTTTATTTTATTAATTTTAGCGCAGTTTTGACAAAATATTTTTGCCTTTGCAGTGAAGAAGCGAGAAAGCTCGGCGAGATAACCGTCTACTTTCGAGCACAAGTCATCAATCGCCATAATCGAGTAATCGTCAGCATAAGAGACAATAGTGACTCCCTCTGGTGGTTGAGGGAGCTTTGAAATACAGTAAAACCCGCTTAAGTGCCTCACGAAAAATGTCAGCTTTTTGAGGTACTTAGGCGGGGACTTAAAAGAACCCGCTTAAGTACCTCATTGCGGGTACTTAAACGTACACAATTATTGATGAAGTAACATCTTCTTGTTAACTTACATAAATAAATCCTTGAATAAATCATCAACATTTAATGAAGTATACGTACTTTTAAACCAAGATCGTAGCATTATTTAAACATAAACACATCAAGAAAAACTTTATTAAAAAAATTAGATAAAGCAATGTTATATCATTTTTACAATAATTCCATTATTTAAAAAGTCATTGATTATACATATTTATTTATACATATGTACATAGAGTTTGGACCAAATTCAAAATGATACTGTTTGCGTGTATGTTTATTAATTTTTAAGAATTTTCAATTAAAACAGAGTTTATTCCCTACCACATACCCTATAAACCTAAGCTTAAAATTCACCAAATTTTCATCAAAATTTCAAAGTTCTAAAAAATCAACGGTAATTTTTAGCCACTTGAAACTTGAATGTTGTGACTGACGGTGGCAATTAATGTCGATTGTGTAGCGCTGCCACTGAATTTCGAAATATGAAAATATTTTAAGAAATTTTAAAAGAGCACTTAAAAGGAGAAAAATATAAGTAAAATGGAAATTATAAGTAAAATGGTAAATGGGGTACGAAAAATTTAGGTACATAGGCGGGTTGGGTAAATAAGCGGGGAGGTACTTAAGATAGGAATTTTCTTCAGATTACATTAAAAAATTCACGGTGCCCAAAACTGTTGGTTACTTAAGCGGGTTAGGTACTTAAGCGGGCGGGTACTTAAGCGGCTTTCGCTGTATAATAATTAAACAATAGCGGGGATAGGACACCACCCTGTGGTACCTCCTGTTTAATTTTTTTCGGTTTTCTAGTTTTGTCCCTACAGATTATTGACGAGTGTCGACCACTCAGATAATTCGCCGACCACCGTTTGAGTTCCTGTGGGAGTGAGGAGTGATCTTCTAGCAGCGTTGAATGACTGACTGTGTCGAACGCCTTAGGCAGGTCCAACGCTACTAGAATAGTTTTCTCACAAGGGCGGTTTCGGTTAAGGCCACGAGTTATCTGGGTGTTTATGGCGTTAAGAGCTGTTGTTGTGCTGTGCACTTTACGGAACCCATGCTGATGCTTCGCTGGGGTCAGGTGCAGTGTTGCCAGATTTTGGGTGAGTCTATTCCCTTTTTGTCCATGCGATTCTATATATTTTTCCCATTTTTCATTTTAGGTTTTCCCGTTTTTTCCACTTTTTATATAACCCAGGTTTTAAAAATGGCAAATGAATTATTCTCCCTGTTTTATTTTTTTATACGATCAATAACCATATTTTAACAACTCAGTCAACAACAATAACAATTCAATTGAAATGTAATAATATTAAAATAAAATATTACTTTAAAAGATATATTGCATCTACTTATGCGTTATTTGTACATATCATTCAAGCGTGGTCGCCGAAAGATATTTCAACTCCGTCGTCACGCTTCGTCGGATTGGACAATGAACTCACGGTAGACCAAGGCTTGCTCACACCAGTGTACGTTTAAAAGTTCCCGAATCTCCGAGTTGAGATCCTTCATACGGGGATTCTCGGGATCGGCCTGACGGAGGTTGTCACGCTCATCGGCTAGGAAAGCCGCTTAAGCAGGAAGATTCGGACGGGGATCCGAAATACATCCTGCCGGGATGAAGCGGGCTGCAGCAGCAGTGACAGCCCTACGGAATTACGCTCACCTACGTGAACGTGGGTTGGTGTGGTAGGGCAGTGAAGGTGCTTTCAGCAACATCCGCGAAGCCTTTTCAGTCAGCTTTGGAGAAGTTGACATCGGTCTGGTGATCCGCGGAATCAAAGTCGCAGGTTTATCGGTCGAAATGAATATGGGCAGGTGGTCTGACACTAAGTTTAGCATAGGTCGCCATGATACGCTCTTTATCAGACCAGCGCTGACAATTGTTAGGTCTGGCGAGCTGCAGCAGGTGCCCATAACCCTGGTGGGTTCATCGTCGTTCATTGTGCAGAATGTCGAATCGTCTATCTGTTCAGTCAATACGATCATTCGACTGGCTTGAATGCCAAAGATCGTGGTGCGCGTTAAAGTCGCCAACTACCATACGGTTTTCACCTCTGAGTAGCGCTCCTATTTCAGGGTGATATCCTGTCGGGAAGCTGGACCGGATAGCAATAACCTGACATTCTAGGATGCTATCCCTGCGGTCGATGCCTGCTGCGATAAGACAATACTCTACGGTGTGGTGCGTGATGAACGCTAAGCCTCCACCCTTATCTCGCTTGCAATCTCCACGGTGTACATTGTATCCGGCGCAATTCAACAAGGTTGAATTGCTGTGCAACTTCGTCTCTTGGACCGCAGCTATCAATATTTCATGCCTTTCCATGAAGACGGTTATCTCCTCAATCTTGCTCTGAAGTCCGTTGCAGTTGAATTGTAGCACCTTTGTGTGTGTTAAGGAGTTGTGTTCCCTGCCGGCCCCCTGATGTATGCTCTGCAGTCGGGGGTGCTGCCTTGCAGTGGTGGTGGGTGGCGTCGCGGAAAAAGTTTGCGACTGGGCCGCACAGCAGGGGCCCACATAGTCACTCTTCCAATACCCCTTGTTGTCAAGTCCTGAGCATGCCCTGAAGTGGCACCATCCAAGGCAGGCTTTGCACTTGGCTGATGTCACGTTACGGTATATTCTGGACGGACAAACCGAGCAGATTGTCGGAGGGACTAGAAGTTGCCGGCGCCGGTGTGTGGATGCTGTTGTGTTCGTAAGTGTGTCTATTGTTGTGCCATGTTGGGGTGTGGGTGTGTTGGTGTTGTGCTGCTCGTGCGAGAGGCGGTTTGCTGTGGTGGCGGTCCTATTCGCACAGCATGGGGCCACGAATGACGTGGTCCATTGCCGGTGCGTACGTAGGCCCGAGCAGGTGTGCAGATGTCTCCACCGGACACAGACGTTGCACCTGACTGAGGTGGAGTTTGTATGCCGTCGTCTCTGGCATACGCAGCTGGTGTAAATTTCTGGCCCTGGGTTAGACTCTATGCCAGCCCTGAGCAGATGGATATGAGGCAGATTTAGCCCCATTATCGAACAACGTTTGATGGATTTCGCCAACCTAAACGGGGTTAGATCGCTGAAACAACATCCCTTGGTCTGGTAAAACCCGAGTCACTCCGGTACGTAGAACCGGCTGTCGTGGGAATAATCTTGCTCTTCGTATTTGTCTTTTCGTGCTCTGTTCGTATTCACCTCCATATTCGCACTCAAAAATCAATTACTAACTGAAACTAAAAGCTGATGCCACATAAAATTCTTGAAAATGCACGAATTATGCCACATAGGTAGGGCTGTTGCGATACTATAAAAGTACCGATGCCAGTATCAAATGATGTATCAGAAGCTAGGTATCGATACAAATATTTGATATTGGTTTCGGAAATAAAATATCGATATTTTATCCTTTTCGTACAAAAAGTTTTTGACATAATATTAATGATGCAGTTAATGAAATTTAATAAGAAATCTTTAACAACTGCAGCGCGTAATAAACAAAATATAAAAAATTGCTCGATTTCATCAGAAAATCAGTAAATCCTTCTTTAAATTTTCTCTATGTACGAAAATTTCAAATTTTTCAAACAGATGTTGCACTTAACCGAGATTTTGTCAATCTAGGTAATATGATTCCATACTTTACTTTCGGCGTAAAAGCAGAAAGACATAAACAAAAACAAATCAATCTCATTACGCTCAGGGCTGCCAATTGTCTTTAGGTGCCATATTGAGGATAAAAACGGGCCATAATGTGCCAAATGGAAAAATAAAGGTGCCAAAAAAGGTTCCATCCTTTTTAATCCTTCTCATTTAGCAATAAAATAAGAATCACATTTCTAAAAAAAAGATAAACTAGGTGAATAATCTTCAGAAATTAGAAAATTTTAGTTGAGAAATAGAAATACACGCAAATGATTTCACAAAAATGTATTGAAATATTATTATTTTTGAAAAGTGCTATTTTGCCAAATTAAAAAATTAAGTGCCATTTGATGTAAAATAGGGCCAAAAATGGCACGGTTTGACCCAAGTTGGTAACCCTGCTGCCAACTATACTTAGATATGAAGTGCCATATTGAGAACAAAAAGGTGCCAAAAAGATGCCATTCTTTATAGTTCTTCCCATTTAGCATTAAAATTCGAAAATTAAAACAAAAGTGCAATGCCAAAGTAAGATAAACCAGTAGTATACACTATAGAAATTAGAAAATTTTAGTTAAGAAAAAGAAGTGCGGGCACAAAATTTCACAAAAATGTATTGAAGTTTTATTTTTTTACAAAAAGGCCAAAAATGGCTCGATTTGAGCCAAGTTGGCAGCCCTGGTTACGCTGTATATGTACTGTGTTTATACGGTTTGTATACATTACGATGCCATAAAATTACCGATACTAGTATCAAATGGACAAATATCGCGCAAACGATAACATAGAGTCACTAATCAGGAAATATACTTAAATATAATTCTAGGAACAATATGACTTTTACGAAGATGATATTAATAATGATGTTATTATAATTCATTTGGTGAAAATCTCTAGTTCTGAACTGGTGCGCTTCTAGGACATTTAGACCCACTACTTTCGCGATAAAACTCTTTTTCATGCAACCAACTGGCGAATTTAACACGGCGATGCCATAGGAATTGGAAATTATCCCTCGCTGCATTACCTGTTCTATAGTTCGGAACTAAACCTAAATTCGACAGATGGTATCTAGTTCGCTTTGCACCCGTTTTCTATAGTTCCAAACCAGTTTTTAAATCGACAGACGAAAAAAGTAAAACTATGTTTTCAATCAGAGATTTTGGTTTTACCGTGAATTTCTAAATTACTTGAGCGAAATTGTCTTAGAAAAGTTTGAACCAAGGGTTAGGAGATTTCAAATAGATATGAATAAAAACACATCCATCAAAATCAGTTAAACGGTACTCTAGAGAACGTATGCATGACACAGAAAATAAATTTTCACATAGTATCACAGAAACCTCTCAGACAATGATTGATTTGCTGTACTCAAATATTGATAACATTAATTGCAAAAGGCTTGAATAAAATAAAATCTCCGACCACGAAACAATTGGTTTTGACTTGTTATCGGAGAAAGAATACCAAATGCGTATAACAACAAGTAATTTTTAGCAAAAAAACCGACTTAAAAAAAATATATATATATTTCATGATCCAATGATCGGATCTAAACCAGATTAATATGGGACCACCTCTAAGATACTAGCTTTCCGATCGGTCGACGTGGTCCAAAGTTATGCGGTAACATACATAAAAAAAATATTCCGGCGAACTGATAACCTCCTCCTTTTTTGGAAGTCGGTTAAAAAGTATAATTTCATGGGAATACTACAGTGCTGAGAATCTTCTAAACATCTTTAGATATTATAACTTGAACTTACTGAACAGTCTATCACTGGAAGGAAAAATTAAAGCAATGAATGATATTATAATTCAAGCTGTGCAATGTTTAACTTTTCAAAAACAAACTGAAGTAAAACTTATGAACAAATGGTATGGTCGCGAGTTAACAGAACTAAATAGATGTAAAAATATTCTCTATAAAAGTTGTCAAATAAGTGGTGATTGGAGGCAGTATAAATGTGTAAACAAGAAATATAAAAATTTTATCAAAATAAAGAAAATCAAGTACCTTGAAGAGAAACTTGGAGTAAATAATCAAAACAGTAAGCTTATGTGGAAATATTTAAAGGACACTGTTAGTTTAAAAAAGAAAAATTTCCCATAACAAAAATGGACATTAATAATATTGTGTATGAAGAGGAAACAGAAATCTACTATATATTTGTGAAAGTATGTATGTATGTAAGTATGTATGTATGTATGTGCCACGTTGCAGCCTAAACGGACGGACAGAATCGAACAAAATTTTTACAGAGTATTGCCATGACTCCTGGGCCTATAATAGGGTGAAAAAATTGGGACCATACAAGGGGGCGTGGCACCTCCAATAGGCGTGGAATCCTTTATCAGCTATAACTTCGGAACCATAAGTCCCACGAACTTGAAATTTGGTATGCAGACACATCAATGGTAGGGGCTTATACGAGGGTATATATAAACGAGTTTGTAAAAGGGGGCGTGGCACATCCCATAGGCGTGGAATATTTTATCAGCTATAACTTCGGAACCATAAACCCCATGAACTTGAAATTTGGTATGCAGACATACCAATGGTAGGTGCTTGTAGGAGGGTATATATAAAAGAGTTTGTAAAAGGGGGCGTGGTGCATCTCATAGGCGCGGAATTTTTTATCAGCTATAACTTCGGAACCATAAGTCACACGAACTTGAAATTAGGTATGCAAACATGTCAATGGTAGGTGCTTATAGGAGGGGATATATAAACGAGTTTGTAAAAGGGGGAGTGGCACATCCCATAGCCGCGGAATATTTTATCAGCTGTAACTTCGGAACCATAAGTCACACGAACTTGTAATTTAGTATGCAGACATACCAATGGTATAGGAGGGTATTCATAAACGAGTATGTAAAATGGGGCGTGGCACATCCCATAGGCGTTGAATTTTTTATCAGCTATAACTTCGGAACCATAAGTCACACGAACTTGAAATCTGGTATGAAGACATATCCATGGTAGGTGCTTATACGAGGGTATATATAAATGAGTTTATAGAAGGGGGGCGTGGCACCTTCCATAGGTGTGGAAATTTTTATCAGCTATATCTACGGAACCATAAGTCCCACGAACTTGAAATTTGGTACGCAAACATGGCAATGGCAGGTGCTTATAGGAGGGTATATATAAACCAGTTTGTAAAAGGGGGCGTGGCACATCCCATGGCGCGGAATTTTTTATCAGCTATAACTTCGGAACCATAAGTCTCACGAACTTGAAATTTGGTGTGCAGACATATCAATGGTAGGTGCTTATATGACGGTATATATAAATGAGTTTGTAAAAGGGGCGTGGGGCATCCTATAGGCGTGGAATCCTTTATCAGCTATAACTTCGGATCTCACATCGTATTGCGTCAGAAAATGTCCTTAGAAGCAGGGAAGCAGTAGACAGGGCGGCCGAGAGTAAACGGCTGCATATATACGGGGTTCCAGGCCACAAGGGCATTTTAGGCAACGAAATAGCTGATGAGATTGCCAAAAGTGCCATCCGTCTTGCTAGCGAACCAGTACGGGAAATACAAAAGTCGCTAAAAACGATCTACAATGAAATTTCCGAAAGAGCTGGGTGCCGGATCAGGGGGAGATGAAACGCATTAGCGACATGCAAAACCACCAAGATCATGTGCAAGAGCAGCAAAGGAAACACCCATTTCTTGCTTACACGGTCACGTAGGGATTGCAGGACAGTTGTCGGCCTAATGACGGGCCACAACCTACTGGCATCCCACGCAAGCAGAATGGGCATTAGTAACAGTGACGCATGCAGGAAGTGCAGGGAGGAAGGCATGAGTGAGACGTTAGAACACCTCCTCTGTTTCTGTCCGGCCTTAGCTAGAAATCGTCTTAGTTATCTCGGAGCTTCGCAGTTTAAAGGACTAGAGGAGGTTTCAAAACTGGATATTAAGGCACTCTTGAACTTCGCAAAAAGCGTTGACGTCCTATACGATGACTACTTTAGACCGCAGTAAAACGGACCTCCATCTGGCACTACAAAGGACCAACGGGTCTATGTAAGGCGCAATAGCCGGCCAGTGTAACCTAACCTAACCTAACCTATAACTTCGGAACCATAAGTCCCACGAACTTGAAATTTGGTATGCAGACATATCAATGGTAGGTGCTTATACGAGGGTATATATAAACGAGTTTGTAAAAGGGGGCGTGGCACATCCCATAGGCGTTGAATATTTTATCAGTTATAACTTCGGAACCATAAGCCCCATGAACTTGAAATGTGGTACGAAGACATATCAATAGTAGGTGCTTATATGAGGATTTATATAAATGAGTTTCTAAAAGGGGGCGTGGCGCATCCAATAGGCGTGGAATCCTTTATCAGCTATAGCTTCGGAACAATAAGTCCCACGAACTTGAAATTTGGTATGCAGACATATCAATGGTAGGTGTTTACAGGAGGGTATATATAAACTAGTTTGTGAAAGGGAGCGTGGCATATTCCACATTCGTTGAAATGTTTATCAGCTATAACTTCGGAACCATATGTCGCATCAACTTTAAATTTGGTATGCAGTTATATACATATTTGGTAGGTGCTTATAATAAAGTCTATATAAATTAGTTTGTAAAAGGGGCGTGGTGCAACCCCTAGGCGTGGATTTTTTATCAACTATAACTTCGGAACCATAAGTCCCTCGAACTTTAAATTTAATATGCAGACATATCAATAGTAGGTGCTTATGGGAGGGTATATACAAACTTAAAATTTAATATGCAGACATATCAATAGTAGGTGCTTATGGGAGGGTATATATAAACTTGTTTGTAAAAGGGGGTGTGGCACATCCCATAAGCGTGGAATTTTTTATCAGGTATAACCTCGGAACCAGAAGTCGCACGAACTTGAAATTTGGTATGCAGATGTAGCTATGGTAGGTGCTTATAAAAAGATAAGTTTAAATAAGTTTTTAAAGATGGCGTGGCAAATCCCATAGGCGTGAAAATTTTTATCAGCTATAACTTCAAAACCATAAGTTACATGAAATTTAAATTTGGTATGCAGACATATCTATGGTAAGTGCTTATAGTAAGGTATATATGAATGAGTTTATAAAAGGGGGCGTGGCACATCCCGTAGGCGTGGGATTTTTAATCAGCCATAAATTGGGAGCCATAAGTCACATGAACTTGAAATTTGGTATTCATACATAGGTATCTATGGGAGGTGTCCAGAGTAAAGTATATATAAATGAGTTTGTAAAAGGGGGATATACATATATATGTATTTAGCTATTAGATAACTCGGATATTTAAAACTGTGTGTTTGTTTTTGAAACCTTACCGTCTTTAGATTATTTTGAAATGGAAAGATTAAATCGTTTTTTAATCTCGCGAATCTGTTAAACGAAAAAGGTTCGTTCATAATGAATAAAACTTCTTCCTAAGCATTATACTAGAAAAGTGCAGCTAAATAAAACAGCTAACCAAATTAGTATGAGACCACTTGCGAGATGGAAAGAGAATTATCGAAGTCGGTTGACGTGGTCAAAAGTTTTGCTATAATATCAAAAAATTAAAATAAAAAATATTCCGACGAATTTATAACCTTCTCCTCTTTTTGAAGTCGGTTAAAAATAAGATTATATTACATTACATTTGCTGTTTTTATTATACCAATACCCAGTTGAACTGATACGTGTAAGAACTTTTCGTTAATATTGTTCTAGCACTGAATTGAACTCATACATGTAGACATTTTCGTTATTATTATTATACTAGCAGACCCGGCGAACTTCGTCCCGCCCAAAATTTTTATATATTTTATTGAAACTTTTTGGTCCAACATTTTCACCAACAATTCACGTTTACGATTTTCATTGGCACATTTGTCTGCTAAGATTAAGGTTTGGTGGTCATTTGCCGCTTTAAATAACCTAAGGAAAGTGTTATATCCGTGAAGAAGTTCTTAAAATTCTCCAGTTGTGCGGAATTTCATAGCACGGTTATTCGCAAAGCGAAATAAATTTTTTCCTCTTCACTCCCTGCCGGCAACAATGATCCGGTTCTATAGTGAATGTCCTAGAAGCTTTACAGTATAGTAGGTGGCAATTTCAAAATGAGTGCGAATCATTGTTCTACAGAAATGCAATATACATATACTTATTTTAGACAAATACCTTAAAAGTTTGAACGTATAATAATATTGGAAAATCACATCCATTGGGCCAATTGCAACGCAGGAGCGTTCGATATACTCAATGGTGCAACAGGTCGATTTAAACTGACCTTCACGGCCCCTTTTCTCACTTGGCTATTTTTAGTAATAGCTCGGCTTCAGCACCACTTGGCAGCACGTTTTTGCAATAGTATTGCATACATATTTAAAACATTAGCCAAATCGGATCATAAATAAGATTTGTAGTAATAACTCTACTACAGCGCCAACTGTCGGATTAAATTGTGAAACTAAACCAGCCAGAGACCCACTCAAATACACAAAAAGTTTCGTTAAAATCCGTACAACCATCTAGGAGGATTTCACTCACAAACACACCTACAGAAGAACAAAAAAATTCATTCAAAGATAGCTAAAGGTCGGCACGTTTGTAGGCCTCACACCCCTTTTCAAATAGCCCAAATATTCTCCATGAGTATGGGCTTGATTTCAACTATATACATATCTCGATACGAAGTTCCAGTACTGTACCATGAATACTTTCAGAGATATGCAGTATAAAAATTCGATTTATATGGGAGGTGCCACGCCCCCCTTTCAAACAGCGCCCTCTTTCTTCATGAGTATGCGATTGATTTCGTATATTTCCATACCAAGTTCCAGAACTCTACCAAGAACACTTCCAAAGATAGGCAGTATGAAAAATTCGGTTTGTATGGAAGATGCCACGCCCCCCTTTTCCAATAGTTCCAATTTTTCTCCAAGAGTATGCGATTTATTTCGTACATCTCCATACAAAACTCTAGAACTCTACCAAAAAATTTCCAGAGATAAGCAGTATGAAAAATTCGGTTTGTATGGGAGATGTCACACCCCTTTTTACAATAGCTAAAATTTTACTCCAAGGGTATGCGATTGATTTCGTAAATCTCCATACCAATTTCCAAAACTCTACCATGCACACTTTCAGAGATATGTAGCATGAGAAATTCGGTTTGTATGGGAAGTGCCACTCCCCTTTACATATAGATTTTTTTTAGCCTAAAACCATCCCTGGGACACGTGCGGCAGGTAACAGTTTCAAAAAAATCGGTTCAGCCGCTATCGAGCCTTGCGAAAACTAACAAACGGCTTTCTAAATATATATTAGTTGAGATATATTATATATTATAATTATATTTTGACAGTATCCGTTGTTTCTGATTGGCGCAAAAAAATCTTGCCTAGTGCCGAATTCGCCCCTTGATATGGTCGTTACTTAAAGCTATTTATATTCGAAATTGCATGAAAATTGGAAAACAGGAATCTATAAGCTTATCCAGGCAAAAAGCTACCTATTTACCGAATTTTAAGCAAATCGGACCATAAATACGATTACTTCGAACAGATCGGTCCCTGGTCCACTTCTCGGACAAAATGGATCATATATGCTAATATATACTAAAAAGCTACCTACGTACCGAATTTCAAGCAAATCGGACCGTAAATACAATTTTTTCGAATAGATCAGTCCCTGGTCCACTTCTCGGAAAAATGGACCATATATCCTAATATATGCTAAACAACTACTTACGTACCGAATTTTAAGCAAATCGGACCATAATAAGATTTTTTCGAATAGACCGGTCCCTGGTCCACCTACCCGAAAAAAAGTAAATTTTTTTTAGCAAAATGGATCATATATGCTAATATATACTAAAAAGCTACCTACGTACCGAATTTTAAGCAAATCGGACCATAAATACGATTACTTCGAACAGATCAGTCCCTGGTCCACTTCCCGGAAAAAATGGGTCATATATGCTAATATATGCTAAAAAGCTACTTACGTACTAAATTTTAAGCAAATCGGATCATAATAAGATTTTTTCGAATAGACCGGTCCCTGGTCCACCTACCCGAAAAAAAGTAAAATTTTTTTAGCCTACAACATGGTGGTTACCGAAAGCTATTTGTATACAAAATTTCATGAAAATCGGACCAGCCGTTCGCGAGATTACCTGTTACAAAAAAAGGGACTTCTCTTTATATAATTAGTATAGATATAGATAGATATAGACTAGTAGCGAGTACAACAAATACGTGTACCTTTTTTGCAATCAATAAATGTTAAATTGTTTTTCATAAAAATTATTGATTTTTTCCATATTGATACTTTGATACCTAAACTAAAAAGTGATACATATTGATACATTTTAAGACTCTTCTCTGCTAAGATTTTTCTCAAGACCGCGGTCACACTGCTTGTAACCGGTAAATTTTGTTACCATCTCAATCTCTTCGCCAATCTGCTGTCATCAGCTGTAAAAAGTTAAGAAACACGCCTACTGTCAATCTTAACTTTATTTCTTAGTTCAGTTTCTGCGGTCTGAAGCACATAAATTGTCGAGATGCATGGAGCTATTTTCATTCATTCCCCAAAACATATCAATATCCAGAGCGCTGGAAATATCAAGCACACTTAGGGTCGTTTTCTGAAGTAACCTTTAACTTTAAAGCTCATTTTAGATTTAAAAGTTGCGTTAAAAATAAAGCTATGTCTAAAGTTAAGCAGTTTTTGACGTATGTATGTTTCTTGGATGTAAGGCAATTCATAACGGATAATAAAATGCTTTACTTAAGACACAATCATAAATTTTAATGCAATCTTCAAATATAAAGTGAGCTTTAAAGTTACAGGTTACTTAAGAAAATGGCCCTTAGCTTCAGTAAATTCCACTGCGTGGTTATCATATCAGGATCGCAACCTATGAGATGGGGAAACTTTAACAAAAGTGGTAAAATTGGTAAATCTTCTTTAGAAACTACCTTAGCTGGTGTTATTATTTGTAAAAGTTTTATATCTTCACGCTTTAAATCAAATCTTAAATTTATTTGGTCTAAAAACTCTATGAAAAACTTTATATATTGGTTTTAACTTCAAGAATTTCAGCACAATTGGCATTACTTTTCATAAACATCTCAGCTTTCGTTCCAACGTCAGATATTTTAGTATTATTATTATAAGTAAACGTAACAAGCTACATGTAAAATGGAAAAGAGCAATGACAGTTTTTGCCTGGTCTCAATATAAAAGTGCTCGCAATAAAGCCACTGCTATCATAAGACAGGCGAAGCGTAATTACTGTAATGTCAAGCTGGACCCATCAATTCCGCCTAAAGTTTTGTGGTGCAACTTAAAAAATCTAATGGTCCATGGAAGTCTGAAACCAGACTGCGACTTAGATGCCAATGTTTTAAACAAATATTTCTCCTCTTCTGGGAAAAGTAATACTGCTCCTCCAACCTCGCGAACCTGTCAGACTCAGGGTAATTTTGAAAAGGAATTTCAATTTGAGGGAGTTAGCGAAGCTGAAGTCCTGAGGGCTGTGTTTGGATTAGGTCTGATGCTGTTGGTGAAGATGGGATTTCACTGAAGTTCATAAAACTCGCACTGCCATTCATTGTAGGTACGATTACTTACATAATAAATCATTGTTTTACGACGTCGTGTTTCCCCTCAGAGTGGAAAAAGGCTGCCATACTCCCAGTCGCCAAAAAGAGTATGGCCATGAATCCCAATGATTTTAGACCAATCAGCATACTGCCAGTGCTTGCAAAGGTATGTGGGTCCTTAATGGCAGCGCAAATCTCGTCCCTTATCCAGAAAAACAGTTTATTATCACCGTTTCAGTCCGGGTTTAGACCAAAACATAGTTGCTCCACTGCTGTGATGAAAATACTAGACGACATAAGGATTCATTTTGACAATAATGACTTGACTCTTCTTTGCCTCTTAGATTTTTCTAAGGCTTTGACATGGTTAACCATGACCATCTTTGCAAGAAACTAAAATTTTTCTTTGGGTTTTCGGACAACTCCATAAAATTTATGACGAGCTATCTTGAAGGCAGGCTACAAAAAGTAAGAAGTAAGAAAGCCTGCTCTAGTTTTAAAACTTTTACAACGGGTGTCCCACAGGGGTCTGTCCTAGGACCTCTGTTGTTCAGTATTTTTGTCAATGATGTATTCTCTGTGTGTCAGTTTGCAAAGTGCACGCCCACGGTGATGATATCCAGGTGTACTTGCCTAGTCGTGTTGGTCTTGTTGAGGATTTGTGTTTTAAAGTTAATAAAGATTTGTCTGCTATTTCGCAATGGGCTAGTGATAATTGCCTGTGTTTAAATGCTTCTAAGTCCTTTGTGTTGCCGATATGTAAAAGCGTGGTATATGTTGAGAACATCCCGGAATTGGTTATTGGTGGTAGTGTTATTGAGTTCAAAGACAAAATTAAAAATTTGGGAAATGTGATAAACTCTAAGTTGACTTGTATCGACCATGTTAATAGTGTTGTTAGTAATGTGTATGCCGTTTTGCGTAGATTGAAGATGTCCGCTGATTTTACTCCATTGGAAACAAGACGCAAGTTGGCAAAATAACTTATTGTGCTACATATAACTTACTCTGAGCTTATATATAGTAAGCTCGATTCCATATCCTCTAACAAAATCAATGTCTTGTTTAATAACGTTACGCGATATGTATATGGTCTTAAGAAGTTCGACCATATATCACTTTGGAAAAATAAGATTTTGGATTGCAGTATCGTGGATTATACTGCGGCCAGGAACTGCATATTTATCTATAAACTATAAGAATGGAAATCTCCAAGATATTTATATGAAAAGTTTAAATTGAGTAAGTCCAGTAGACGTCACGATCTAATTGTCCCAAAATACACCTATCTTAGCTCGTCGAGATTGTTTTTCGTCAACGCTGTGAGACTTTGGAATAATATACCAGAATCTGTCAAGTCTGTGTTAAATAAAGGTAACTACAAATTGCTAATCTTATATTATCTTATAAATATTATAAATGTGAAAGTTTGTATGTTTGGATGTTTGGGAAATTATCACGCGGAAACGACTGCACGGATTTGCATGAACTTTTGTACGCAGATAGCTTGAGGGCCGGATTGGTTAATAGGCTATTTTTTAAAGAGTTGCCACCTGTTAAAAAAGTTTTATTTATTTAATATGCGGAAACGACTAAACGGATTTGCATGAAATTTTGCACACAGATAACTTATGACCTAGAGTGGAAAATAGGCTACTTTTCTTAAGAGTTGCCACCTGCTAAAAAAGTTTAATTCAATTAATACGCGGAAACGACTGAATGGATTTGCATCAAATTTCGCAAGCAGATAGCTTATGACCTACAGTGGAAAATATGCTAATTTTTTGGAAGAGTTGCCACCTGTTAAAAAATTTTTAATTAAATTAATACGAGGAAACGACTAAACGGATTTGCATGAAATTTTGCACACAGATGGCTTATGACCTAGGTTAGAAAGTAGGCTACTTTTTTTAAGAGTTGCCACCTGTTAGAAATGTTTAATTTAATTAATACGCGGAAATGAGTGAACTGATTTGCATGGAAGTTTTCACACAGATAGCTTAGGAGCTAGGTTGAAAAATAGGCTACTTGTTTAAGAATTGCCACCTGTTTGAAAATGAAATTTTGCTCAAGGATGGTTTATGACCTGGATTGAAAAATAGGCTACTTCCTTAACCGGGTTTTCGATCAGAACGAAATTTAGTACAC